>NC_092793.1:75447385-75573884 GCF_918797505.1 Bemisia tabaci | reverse complement strand
CGGCCGTGCCAAGAAAAAACGTCGAATGAGCCTTCAAGCGTTACCATATTTCCTTCAAGAAAAAAGCGAATTTATTGGGAAAATTATGCAAAGTTTCTTCAAATTTTTCAGGTAGTTTATTTCGCGATTTCATCTAAAATATTTGAAAATTTCAAGTAAAAATATATAACGTCGTTCGTCGTGTGATTCAGCAATCTTATAACTTGATTTGCGACGTCTCAGACTTCCTGTCATACTTTAATTTTTATGGAAAACTATTCTACGGCAATTCTTTAAAACTGCCGTGATTTTTCTTCTCCGTGCGAAGACAATTCTGCAAAAAGTTCAGGAAATGGCAAGGATTTTTTTTCCTTTAAAAGAAATAACTTAAAGGTGGAGATTTTCAGTCACCGCAAACGAGATATGTGATTGCGGACTTACTCCGTCGATATATATCAGTCCTGAAAAGTACATGTTTCATCCTGGGGAATGTGGCAACCCTCGAATGTTCATATGGCGTTTCTGTCATTAGCACGTCAGATCTCAACAGCAGCCTCATCAGATCTGCAATGATATGAAAAATGCCGCATGAACATGCAAATGGTGCGTAATTGTTCATGTTCACAATAAAATATTAGTTCTTTTTTTTCCTTTTTTCCTCTTTTTTAGAGGACGAACTCATATTTTTAAAATGCTGCGGGCTTTGGAAATTTATAGGTACCTCTTTTGGTAAGTGTGAGAGGTGGCAAAAGCCGGAAGCACGAAGAACTGCCGAGGCCCGAGGGCCGAGACTCCGAACAATTGCGCTTGGGCTTAATTATTGAATGGAAGAAGCTTATGAGGAAGCTTGCATTCAATCGGAGAGCTACTGGAATAGGTGCAACGGATGCAAATGAAGAGATATTTAAGTATGTAATTGAAGACGAAGCGTGCGCTGTGCCCGTATGCGACCACTTGCTTTTCGAACGGGCACAACAGAAGCCCGGCCACCCACCGAGGCACTACACCGGATCCGCCCCCCCTCCACCCCCACACGTCCCTCAATATGCACTTGTAGGCTTGTTTTGTTTAGAATTAGGTCGTAGCGCCATTCAATGTAAAAAAGGTTAATTCAGATGACGACTTTTTGTTCATTCGCGACTCGAGATTTTAAGCGACTTGGAGCCAGTAGTGACGTCATCGAATGTATCTTAATTTCGGGTCTTGTGTAAGAAGGGAAGATCAAAAGTAAAATGATTTTTTCACGATCGAGATCCTTCTTTAAAGCTTCGATAGAGCTTTATAGGAAGCAAGGTTGGAGATTTTCGATGCAATCACAAGAAGCACTGGGTGCAGAAAAGGCATTTCATGGTTGCGGCGTCTTAAAATCTCCACTAGCGTTTCGTCCGTTATGATTGAAGAGACTGTATGTAATTCGTTGAGACTTTTACTGAATATTCATTTTTATTTTTCGATGCTGGAAACATGGCCGGATTCACCTACCTGCCACCCATGGGCCGCCTGTATTTTGCCGCCCCCCTCTCATTCGTTTTGAAACTCGATAAAAACCATCAAATGAACGTGTCAGCGGGGGAGGGGTGCATAAGACGCATTCACTCGTGTTGAACACATTTATTGGGAAAGCCCTGTCAACACTACTAGTAAAAGTTCACAGAACTTTGCGAGAAAGTTAAGTTTCGTAAACCTATCTCTGGGTGGACAAGGCCTTCCATTCATAAGAAATGAACGAACAAATTATGAAATAACAAACATAAATGTGGTTCAATGATTTTAACTTCCGCCGCCGCGCCGCGCAGACCGCACCGTGTTGGACGCAATGCGTGAAGTATTCACGCAGTCTTGTAGGCGCTAATATGTGTTACATGCCGATCGCCGCGCCAAGGGCTTCTCCTTTTCATCTCAAGTCCTCCTTATCATTTCTCTCTAAGTCGCGCCGTTCCAGGCTAAATTGCGTGTTTGGTCTCTCTCTTAACTCGACTAATTGATGGTGCTGTCACTTGTATCACTAAGAGACGACAAAATTAGAAATTACTATACTCTCAGGAAATGAGAGATTTGTCGCCTTTTCTCGTTTGTAATTTTGTTTTAAAAATCCGATTTTTTTTTATACCTGCACTTTAAAAGATTGCAAATTTTTGCCGCCCCCTAGATTTGCCGCCATGGGCCGCGGCTCATGTGGCCACCCCCTTAATCCGGCCCTGGCTGAAAACTTGAACTTCCAGAAAATTCACCCAATAGTTTCCTCTTGAAAGGATAAGTTAGCACTGAAAATTCTGAAAGATCGAAGTGAAGGGGCGATCCCTGTGAATCGTCGAGAAAAAATTACACAGGCTACCTTACATCGTAAACATTTTTGAATGGGTAAAAATGGTGGAAAAACATTGTCGTCAACCTTCCAGAATCATCACTAAAGTGCGCAGGTAAAATGGAGTACTTCTGGAATTAGGAACTACAACTTCTGGTGCAGTTTAGAGACAATGTATATACGCTTGGATTCCCTATGCGCATGAGTGTTTTAAGGTTGAGCCAGAAATTGTAGTTCCTGCAAAATGTAGTCCCTTTGAGGGGCTTTGGAGGACAAGGTGCATCAATGCAGTTTTTGAAAAAAAATTGAGATATTAATGATTTCAAGTAAAACTAGTTTTGAAGCATATTCTGTGAAAAATTTGCTCTCCAATCCCAATTTACAAGCGTCAAAAAGTCCATTCGAACTTTATTTCCATCATAAGGTCCATGTAATTTCGAAACTTTCAAAACGTATCTCTCGAAATAGCAATGCGCCTTGTCCCCACGCCCCTCATTTGGAGTTATGCACCGATGTACGCATACATCCAACTCGTGATTATTGATTGACAGAACTTAAAGCACAAATAAGTCGCTGAAGCGTGCGGAATCTCATGGGTGTAAAGTCTTTCGTTCCAACCACCAGACAACCACAAAAAACTACACATTTTTTGCACATTGAAACAGGGGGACACAGCGTCGAAAAAACTGTCACTTTGCACTCTCTCGAAATTCCTTTCCTCGAAGCTCCCGAGCAGCTGTGACCTTGCGCTTAGCACGCCGAACCGAAAAATTTGAATCATGGAAGGTACGAGGCGGCCTTTTGACCGTTTTATGAGAAGCAATAAAAGTCTCAGTGTAATATTTTATTGAAGAATGATTCACGGTATCAAAAACCGATTCATCACGGTCACTTGGCGCGCCAAGAAAGCGTTAACGCTCGCGTAAAACTCGCCGGACAGAATAAAGAACACGCGATTTTCGAAGACGAGGCATCCGTACCCGAAGGAGGGTCCGACACAACGCGCGTGGCGGCGTGGGGTCAGGCGGGGGGGGGGGGGCGTAAAATCAACACGCCCACAAACAGGGGGTCAAGAAAAGCATCTATACAAATAAAAAGGGACAAAGTAAACTGACCTGGCACAATAACTTAATTTGTCGCCGGGTAATTCGTGCGGTGGGCCTGGCTGTTGTCCGGCAGCTGGATGCCCATTCACAAAGGTGTTAAACGACACCTTTTCACGTGTAAATGGCCTCATTGCGGACAATGCAAAAGCGATAAATATCCTTGCGACCCGCCGCGAACTCTAAGGGCAGATCCGCGCGCGCCGGGGCGAATCGGTTATCCTCGGAAATTTACAACTTGTCCGAAAAAATAGCCGATAATTGCTCTATAAACAAGTTTGGACGTATTTTATTGCTCGATTAGGGAAGATTGACATAATTTAGTGGACCACGCTTGTTCGTAGAGGGATCGATCGCGCTTGCAGCTAGAGAAACTCTTCTTAACTTAAGACGGCATGCCAAAAGATGCATTGAGGAGACTTTATTGTGTAGTCAAATGCTTTTCAACCGTCAAAGCTTAGGTCATCATCAGTACACCGAAAAATAATGGTAAACGGGCGCAATTAGACTTATGAGCGGTCTGTTAAAATTTATCATATTTTCGCATTACATGAGCCTTAGTCGCCAGTCCATAGCATGATTAGTGCAGCCGGTAATTTGATAATCTGCACTTTAATCTAAAGTCTACATAATTTTAAAATCACGTTCTACTTACTAACGTTCGAACCATACTATTTTACTTTCTACTCTTTTGTCCTTTACGTGTTTCGTTGTAAGGAGTTCCTTGAAGTTTCGATAGCTCAAATACATGGCTGTAAATGATGTCTTCCATGACTGACATATTGAAAATGATAATTTTCATTTTTTGCATCGAGAAGTTATTGGATGAATCATGAGGCCCAGTTTTTCAATGTGAACACATTTTGAGGTTGCAAGTTCGAACATTATCCTAATTATGACACGCGTATCTCTACCTACTTATTTCTTGCTGTCTGCTGATGAGAGTGTGAATCTCGAGGGTTGAGGTATAATTAGTTCAAAATGAAAGCAAGCGGAGGTCATAGAGCAAACATAGAAAAAAAAAAAAAATCTTAAATTGTACCCGTGGCAGAGTCATCGCATTGCATTGCGTGCTTGTCGGATTGCAACAAAAAGGATGTAAGTTTTTCAAAATGACATTTTTATCCTGGCCAAAAGTACAGTAAATCAGTTTAGAGCCTCCAAGGTAGGCAGGATTTAAAGAGTACAAAGTCACATTCCTTAGCTTTCACTGCTTTCAGAGAACAGGGGAAAAAACTTATTTTTTGTTGCTACCTTATTGATTTTATTGAGCTGAATAGTTAGGAAGTGATACAGCCTCGTGAATAGACTTTCCATGGCTAATATGCCATGCTAAGGAAAAACGCCGTGTGAATGTTCGGGGTTTGCAAAATTTCCCACATAAAACATGTATTTTTGAGGTATAGGCATTCATATTTTCTCTTGAAATTTTCAGATATTTTAGATCTGATTGCGAACAAAATTTGAAGAAAAATATTCAACATTTTTCTATTACACTGAGAAAAAACTATGGTTTATAACCTATTAGAGGTAAATATGGAACACCTATAATAGTCGTAAATAAACTAATGATTCTCGGTCTGTGAACCATACTAGGTCTCTGTACCTAATTAAGGTACAGAGACCATAACTAAGGTATATGTGCTATTATTATATGTAGAGGTACTACTATTAGTGGTGTTCCATATTTACCTCTAATAGGTTTATAAGCCATAGTTTTTTCTCAGTGTAGACCCGGTTGTTATTGAAGGAAATCTGGCTACGTTTAAGGGCTCATCCGGCGGTTTTACTTAGCGCGGCAGTAATGCATTACGCGTTATTCTTAGGATTTTATATTATAGAGTATGGCCCCTGACTGCTTCGCGGCCCAACCCCCTGAGGCGCTCCGCGTTGCTCTCATGGTTTTATATTACATGTTTGATACATTGCGAGAGGTAGCAAAATCTAAGTTTTTTATACGTGCTTTTATAAATTTTGATCCGTGTAAATAGTTGAAATGTGAAATTTAGTACCACTGGATAATTCGAGTTTATAGCTTGGCTCTCTTTTGGGCCCCGAAAGCTACATGACCTGTCAAACCTAACCTCCACATTTTCAAGTTGTCCCTATGGCCTAGTTACACGCTCAAATTTCCTTCAGATTCCGATCAAAATGATGACCAGGATGGCGGTCGAGAGTTATCTAGATTGATGAGTAAGTTAATTAAAACAGCGTGTTGATTGAAATAAGCATGAAATAAGCACGGTTGTGTGGAAATCAGATGAAGGATGAGCCTCACAGTTCCATCATCTACCATCAAATTTTTGCAGGCCGCAGAAATGTGATGGTAGATGGTGCGCACCAGTCACCATTTGATCGGCAATTGATGGGAATTTGAGCGTATAACCAGCACAATACTCTCCCTATAAAGGTACTCTACACTGAAAAAAAAAAAATTGCTAAAATACGGTGACAAATCACCAAATTAGTAAAATCAACCCGGTGTTCTTAATGTATTTTGATGAGTTGTCACCTTTTTTCACTATTTCATGCGTTGATTTCAGCAGTTTTTTTTAGTGTAGTTCTTAGCTTTCCCATTAAGCTCTTCCCTGCATAAATTGGCAACAGAGGAAGAAGCCGAGGGCGAAGGTTGGCGGGTGCTGGGTGGAAAGTTGGCGGGGCTCGGGGTTCGTCACGTGGTGCGCGGCAAGTTGGGATGAGCATCTGTAGCGAAGAACTTTGACCCAAAGCATCCACGAGTAAGCCTCGAGACAAGGTTACCTCTTCCCGGAAGACTTTTGAACTACCTCCGAGCGCTTCCGCTCCTCCGCCTCTTTTTTCTCCTTTTCCCTCTTTTCTTTTTCGGGGCACCCGATCCATCATCCGCGCCCCCTGACGTGATCCCCTGCTTTCGCGCATGCGCGGCACACCGCTCCACGCAGCTGGTGAAAACCATGACTTCCAGCTACCGTCCAACCGAAAAAAGCCACGAGGGGCTGTTGATAATGCACGTAACGCTAAATTTTGGATTTCTTAAACCCCCCCCCCCTCCCCCCAATCCAAAATGAAACCAACGACGATGATGTAAAGATGTACACTGGAAAAAAAACACATTGGATCTAGAGTCCAGACTCTTGAAAGCATTGACAAGAAAATTACTCTTGATTCAATCAGATTTAAGCTTAAATCAAAAGGAAATCCGCTCAAATTAAGAGGCTTGGTTCTTTATCTAAGCAAAAATCCGATTGAATCAAGAGTATTTTTTCTTTTCGATGTTTTTAAGACTCTGGACTCTAGATCCAATGTATTTTTTTCCAGTGTAACTGAGAAAAAGAAGTTTGAAGTTTTATTCTTCGATGATACTTTATGTATAGAATAAACTATAGCCCCTCTCATCACAGACTATTTTTTCTTTTCGACTTGTGGTTTTTGGCAGGAGAAAGTGTAAAACACAATGAAGTTCTCAACTCAATTTTTTCTAAATGTGGATTATGGTTCCTTTTAGATGACCTCGGTCCAACAATCCTTCGATACTAAATGAGCATGACGTTTCTTTCGATCCGTCAGTGAAGTATTTTATGAATGGCCCCTGAGTTCATTAACGAAGTCCGGGAAAATGTATACCTACAGTTAAGAGTTGAAACATAACTAACAATTTTGATAAAGCCGCACTGCGACGTGGGTCGGTACAGCCTGGCCAGCAAAATCTGGAATTCGAAATTTGAAAAAATGATCATAACGTCCGATTTTTTTTTTGTATAAATCAACTCATGATATAATTTTAAACACTTCATACAGCATGAATTTTTTCCATGAACTAAACCATTTTCAAAAAAATCGATGATAAAACGTGTCTTTACCAACCTGAGTCATCAAAAAAATCCAAGATGCCCGAGATGCATTCACCTCCTTTTTTTCTCTATGCTGCCGTGCTAAGGATTAACGCCGTATGAGCATTCAAGAGTTGCCAAATTTCCTCCGATAAAATGTGTAATTTTAAGGGGATTAATGCATATATTTCCTTGAAAGCTTCAAGAACTTTAGGTGAAATTGCGAACAAAATAATCTGAAAAACTGGAAGAAAAATAATCATAAATTTTCTCGAAAATGTGTATTTTATCAAAAGATTTTTGGCAACGCCTAAAGGTTCATACGGCGTTTTTCCTTGGCACGGCAGTACGGGACTTAGTAACTTTTTTTTTTTTCACGAGGCGTCCTGGACGATGAACAGACTGCGGGAAAGAAAACACTTGTCACAGGCGGAACCCAAGTGCGGACCTGTTAACGTTCACCGAGGGACGAGGGGTGCGTCGCGGGACGGGGTGGGAAGCGGAGGGGTGAGAGTACTCACTACCTACTCATCCTCACCCCCAGACACGAATGCATTAGTCCCCGGGCGCGAGGAGCGCGGGAAGCCTATCTAATGAGACGAGCAAAATAATTAGGAATGCGGAAATAAATATTAAGATTTGCGTCTAGACCCCGTCTGGGACCCGGGGGTTAGTGGCCTCGCGCGGGGGCAGATAATCCCGGCGCATCTTCGTGGGAACATCCCGACTTCCTGCTTCCTAGATTTTCGGATTTTCGGACCAGGTTCAGGGGCCGCGGCTTCCGCGCTCAGTCAAAACAAAACCGCGACCTCGCGTCCCAGCGCCAGGATGCAGATGAGCCGCCAGCGCGGCGAATAAACACACGCTTTCTTGCGCCGCGTCGGTGTGGGAAAAAACCACCCTCGGCTCCGGGCCGTGGCACTACCCTGAAAAAATCGCTTGGATCTAAAGTCCAGACTCTTAAAAACATTGTTAAGAAAAATGTTAACATTTTTACACTTTAGATGTCTCTTATTTTTGAATTTTGAGATAAAAAGGTTAAGTTAGCCCGAGATATGCTATGTCATGTCCAAATCAATAGTCATTTTGAAAAGAAAGAAATGTGTTTAAAGGTCTCTCAGGAGGTCTGTAAAGGGTGCGTATGTTTAAAATTTGAACCGACCATCGCCTCTAAGGGACTCAAAGCATATGAAGGAGGGGGATGATGAAGCGCCTGTATGTCAACAAAAAGGTGAAAGTTTCACAGAAAAGTGTTTACGCTTCAGAAAGTAGTTCCTGGACCTCTGTGCATTACTATCATGCGTAAAAACACCTTTCACTGTAAAAAAAAAAAAAAAAAAAAAAAAAAAAAAAAAAAAAAAAAAAAAACACATTGGATCTAGAGTCCAGACTCTTGAAAACATTGACAAGAAACAATACTCTTGATTCAATCGGATTCTTGCTTGAATCAAAACGAAATCCGCTTAAATTAAGAGGCTTGGTTCTTGATTTAAGCTAGATTCTGATGGAATCAAGAGTACTTTTTCTTGTCGATGTTTTCAAGAGTCTGGACTCTAGATCCAAAGCGTTTTTATTTCTAGTGTTCTTTACTCCTAACTCTTTCTTCTCCCGTTCATTTAAGAAATTTCCCGCATATATTCTCGGTGGTAATTTTTTTTTTCTCTTCTCATTTTGCTATCTGTCAGAGGGTCACGTTTTCGGCGCCAGCCGCCAGGTAAAAATGCCCGAATACGAAGTAAATTAGAAAATACGCGTCATTAACTACGCAGATTGCTCGTTTAGTAGTGGATTTCAAACTTTTTTTTGTACCCAACATGATGTTTAAGTGAATTTACCCCTTATCATATTCAGTTGGCTATGTCTCTTGCGTGCAACAGACTCATTGCTGCGAACTAACTTCAAAAATAGATACTTTCTGTTTCGCAAAAGCGTAAAGATAAAACCTCAGTATTTGGGTTTCCCTCAGTTTTGCACGTATATTCGGGAATTTTTCAATGTTTTCCCAGAATTTCATCCTCACCTCGAAATTTTTCTGAGTATTTTAATTCCCTTTTTGGGTCCAGCTTCTCACGATTCCAGACAAGAACATTTTAAGAGAACGCTTTTCTTTCCAAGAAAATCCAGGGAATCTTTTAGTATTTTCCTCCTGAAAGGGGCCAAAAAAACACCACAATTTCGGTAATTTTTACCATAATATTTGCCCAGTTTATGGAGTGCACAATGTATACATGTTCTCAGCACACGTTTCCAATGCAACCTTGGCTAAGTCAAGTTCACCCACAATAATAATTTTCGAATAAGTATTGAAAAAATCGTTTTCAAATTCATGTTACAGAAATAAATCTACACTGGCGCAATTTTTGCTGCGTGAAATTCAGCAAGTGTCAATTAAATCCTCATTATTTTAGCTCTCGACTTCCATTTACCAGAAAGTGGAGATCATTTGAGGCTTAATAGAACTCATTTCTCCCTAGAATCCATTTGCGACATTTTTTGTGCCCTCTAATCTATGTAAATGATTTTTCACCCGCATTTGCCGAAGTATTCAAGAGCCATTCAAAATTTGACGTCACTTTACACACTCACCAGAATGTTAAAAAATCTCAAGTATTTATTTTTAAAACGAGATGAATCAAGGAGAAAGTTTCAACGCAAGTTTAATTTAGCCCGATCAAACAGGCAACTTTCGCCAGCCTTTTCCATGAAGCACAGTTTGGAAGAGAAGAATCTTATCATTTTCTCGTCTCATACTCACAAACATGCAGTAATAGCTCAGAGTCCAACTGAATTTACATTCGGGATTCGAGAAATCATCAGGAATATGATAATCGAAATCGCCCCAAAAAGAGACTGTTTCTTAACGTTCAAATACTTCAATTAAAAATTTAGAAAATTTTTTGGAAGAAAACGTTAACCACAGCGATGAACAGCAGAACATCAGAAAAAAAGCAAGCAGACGTATTTATCGTGACCATTCTGGCTTAGGTCGTAGTGTACTCAGCAGCTCATCTTGAAGAATCCCTTGAAGTGATACCCAGATGCTCCACACAGAGCTTGGCACACTAAAAAATAAAAAAAAATAATAATAATAAAAAAAATGAAACTACAAAAAAAGTTAAGATGCTTGATTCTAATAAGTCATTTTTTCCACAGAAAAATTAATTTCCTTATAATTTTTGCCTCCTTCAGTCATTTTTTCCTCCTTTTTTGCAACATGGGATTCTTTTGTAAAATTATATTTTTCATTTTCTTCAGTGAAACTGGATAGGTTCTCACTTCGTTCCTATTCCAAGAACAGAATACTGGTAGCTTGGAAAAGATGTGTCAACCAAGCATTCGTGCAAGTTTCAAAAACAGACCGTGTGCAAATAAAAAACTGTATAAAAAATCCGAGAATATGATTTGTTCCCTCCTTTTCGGCGTGCTCTGCTAATGTACGCTCTTCCACTAAACCCAGGTTTTTTTTTCAATTTTTCTCCCTTCATTCGTTGAAAACTTGGTTTCATGGTTGACAGAACCTTCCTGCAGACTATTTTCCTTCTTATATATAACAGAGTTTTTAGCCCGAGCCAGTTTTCCAGAGCTCGTACTTGAATGATGAACGACGTGACGCCTTGTGCTCTATTTGTTATCTGTGTTGTGAACTACATGAACCTCTCATCTGCGATGAGGATAGGAGGTGAGGTGAGTTAAGGACTTCGGTCAAAATGAATCATTAAACATCAAAAAGATAATAGTAAAAACAAATTAGAGGAAAAGAAAGAAAAAAAGAGGCAATTTAAACACTAAATGTTTTGCAATGGTACATAGCTCAAGGATAGATTATCTTCGCCGCATGTCAATGGTGAAACCAGTGCTCAAAATCGTTCCTTGCCGTATTTTATATTTAAAAAGAAAAAAATCTCATTTGTTATATTTTATCTTCATTATTATTTCAATCATGTAATAACCCACCATCCAAACTGTATTTAAAGTTGTGAAGTTGTGGTTAAGAAAATTACGATATAAAATATTTTACTTCAAACTTCAAGAAGAATTGCGTCCTAAAAAATTCATAAAATGTGTTGAAATCGTGAAAAAGTTACCTGTCCAAAATGAAACTCGGTACAACCAAATAGCGGTATTTGTATCAAAAGTAAAATTGATGGCGCGATGTAGTATGTCTTGCTTTTATGAATGGTCTTACACAGTCAGTCTTTTCGCAAACTTAGATTATGTCTCAATAATCCATATCTAATATTCTTGTGACAGCATGGTTTGGATGAATATTTCACTCAGTATTGATAATTCGGGAGAAGAGTTCAAAATCCATATCGACGGCGTCAGTCCGCAATCACATATCTCGTTTGTGGTGTCTGAAAATCTCCGCCTCTATGTTATTTTTTTAAAGGAGAACAAATTGACATAATTCCTTGAAGTTTTTGGAGAATTTTCTTCGCACAGAGAAGAAACAAGCAGGAAGCTCCAACGCATTCGCGTCGGAGAGCGGCTCTGGCGACAGTAGTTGTAGTCAAGAATGAGGGCCTAGACACATTTTGTCACTGATGTACAATCCGACAACTGTCGATTCATGTTTTGTAACTTAGCAGATTTACGTAGCCGGTGTATAAATGTGTATTGGCCCTTGATATGCAGAATGCATGGCACTATCACTTGTTGTATACTTTTAATTTTGAAGGCTCTTTGGAGGTCCGCATCCTAAAAAATTTCTCCCACAGTATTTTTTTTAACTTGTCGTTGTGATTGGGCGCCAATTTCTTTCAATGGAGAATTTGCAAGGGTCTGAAATTTGATGAATTTCCTGTTTAAGTGGAATCCTCTGAGTGAACTGAACACGAAGATACCCTTGATTCATAAATTGAGCGATTATTAGAGGAGATATGACAAAATAACCGATTCTGCTAAAATACATGTGTTTAAATGGGAAATGCCGCCAGATGACGTCACAAGGCGGCGCATTTTCTCACTTTTAAATCAATTTTTCTCCAATTTCCCATGTCAGAAAAAAATTATGAAAAATATTGCGAACTCAGCTCATTAGGCACTTTCAGATGAAGCAATAAAAAATTGCGTGCAAATTCTCCATTGAGTGATCATCTTCTTTTTTGTCAAATAACTAGTTTGTGCAACAATAAGACTGAAACTGACTGTAACTGAAATTTTGTCTTTTTAGATATTTGGTTATTTTGTATTTATTAGATTGTATATTTTCACAGCCCTCTGATAAGAAACTTTGGAATGCATGGTTGATAAGTCGTTTAGCGAGGCTGCAAAAAATTTGCATTTTTATATCTGAAATTGTAGGTAATGGTTTTGAATATCGAATTGCGATATATTACACGGTTAAGATAGGGCTATATGTCTTGTCGTAAGCGGCGACATAGAGTCGATGTCATTTCAATAATCGCCCCAATGGCCACGATAGTTGTTAGACGTTTACGGTTTCCCTGGTAACCTTTGTTTGCTATCAGCTGATATCAAGTAATATGACTAGGAAGCTCCAACCCAGTGGTTAAAGCTTCCTTAACCGCGAAAACTTTAAAATTCAAATTTTCAAATTTTGAACGTAAAGTACATTTTTTCCATCACGAGATAAAAGCACAAACAAGTTTTGAATTGTTGACTGTATCACCATGATTCCAAAAATACAATACACAACATAGCATTGACTAACAATAAAACAGTATGCAATAAAATAAAGTCATGACAAGGAACATAGCCGAAAATGGCGCCGATTCCCATCAACCAACGCGCGGTCTCTACAATGTAACATGCTGCATTGATACTCCCCAGCTGGGACCGTCCGGAATAGCAGCTCTAGTGCAAGCACCAGAGCCGCTAAAATCAGGCAATTTAATTTTTTCCATAAAAACGGTTGTGCGGATTTTAGTGCAAATTTCAGTGAATTTTCTCCATAGTACGAGGCAAATTCCTTAAAATTTTCAAAGGAATCCGCACAAACGTTCTCTCGTAAAAATTGAACTGCCCCCTTAAATTTGGCAATAGCTGATGTGGCTTGGCTCCTTTCTGTTAAACGCGATCCAATTAACCCATTATCCCCGATATTTGGGCAAATTTTATCTCAGTTTCTCTCAATTTCACGACACAATCGAACCGAGATACTTGCGTTTAAAATACCGCCAAGATATAAACAAATCTAGGGATAACAGCAAAATAAGGCTCTCAAACTTACACAGCTCTTTAATACCACTATTCGCGCTTTATGGATGTGATAGAAGTATCGTCGAAATTGAAGGCGAAATGAGACGTCTGGTCTTGACTCGGACTTCTGGCCGCTTGCTTATGGACGACCTCTTTCTGTTAAAACGAAACAACTACCCTTGATATCCGAGCATATCAAGGGAAACACTGCAAAACCACGAAACTCACTTTGCAACGTAGCAGATTTACTGTAGTATTTTGATTCCCCGAGAGATGAGTAACATTGACGGACATACTTTGTCGAGTCATTTGGTGTTTTACATGGTTTTAAGAGCGAAAGTTCTTTTCTTACCGGATGTTTCAATGGAGGGTCCTTAAGAAGAATCAAAATCCCCCCCCACAGAGTATGGGCCCCCTTTTTACCCCCAAAAAACCCCAAAATCGAAAAAGGCAAAAAATCAACTATTTTCTCATGGTTTTTTGCTAATAACTTGGAAACCTTTCATGTTTCGGGAACTTGTGTGGTACTGATTTGAAAGGAGATGTAATTGTGGTTTTCAACCAATCCCAAAATTTTCGATACAAAATGTGCTCCCTACAGGGTTTTTAAGGAAAACCGAAATTGTTGAAAAATCGATTTCTTAAAGTTTTTCCTTGTAACATTTTTCAAGCAATTTTAGAATTTAGGTCAACCCATCCGAGCAATGTACAGACTTAAAATGCTACGATTAAGTATCAATTCTATCTCTAGGGTGTGCTTAGTCGGCGCCGCGGATATATCAAATTTACAGTCTCGGGTGGCGTTTTCCGGGGTAGTGCATTCCACATAACCGCTACACTTTCCCATGGAATACCTGTATAGCGCGAGTATGAATAGGTGTGAAATTCCGGAAATCCATCAGGCCTTTACCGATGCATCCGCGAATAAAGTTAGGGCCCAAGAGGGCAGCCAAACTATGAATTTAAATTATCCAGAGCGATTTATTACTATGCCATTCTTACGACTCGTCGTTTGTAAAGCACGAGTAGGTATTTGACTTAGTCGCTGCATAAATTCACTCATTTTTGCGGAAGAATACGTTCATTTATAAACATGCTTGGCTTTCTTTGGTTGATATTATAATCGGAAGATTGGCAGCAGCCAGTGGCGTGGCGTAAATGATCGATTATCGATATTTCCCCATTTGTAGAGGCTATGGTAAAGAATCGATTATTAAGGTGTTCGCTGCGAACACCCCTGTTTATCGATCCTTTTCCATAGGTTTAAAGGGCAGATAGATCAATATATCGCAAAGCACCCCTCGCCACTGACATATAAGCAACAAAACACATCATCTTTGGGTATCAGGAGCTAATAACGACAATTGGACCGCGTTAAACAGAAAGGAACCAAGCCACATCAGCTATTGACAAATTTAATTGGGCAATTTAATTTTTTACATGAAAACGGTTGTGTGGATTTTCGTGCAAATTTCAGTGAAAATTCTCCGTGGTGCGAAGCAAATTCCTTAAAATTTTCAAAGAAATCCGAACAACCGTTCTCTCGTAAAAAATGTAATTGCCCAGTTAAACTGGGCAATCGCTGATGTGGCTTGGTTCCTTTCTGTTTAACGCGGTCCAATTTCTGCTTTGTATCCTACATAATATTTTTTTCAGAGCCCGCCGCCGCCGGCTCCCCTAGTCCAACAGATGCAAGAGGAGGACCTGGGTTTCATCGCGAACGGTGTGGACCATTGCACGGGCTTGTCGATTTGGAGACCGCAACGGAATCACATAGCTCACACCCACTGTCGACATGCGGCGGCGGCGTTCAACCGGTTGCCGCCGGAGCAGAGGGATCGCTGCATGTACACGGCGAGACCGCGGTGTCGCCCAATGCCGGTGGTGAAGAAGTGCACGGTGCTCCGGAGACGAGTGAGGTATCACCCATGCCGGCTCCTCGGATTCAAATACGAGACGACCGAGCTGGCGTGGTGCGTCGAACATCTGGGTATAGCCATGCCCGTAATCGACGATCCACCTCCCGCCCAGCAAGACGATGCGGAGAATCAGGCTGACGAGGAGGAGGATGATGATGATGATCCCGATGCCTGGATGGATTAGGAGGCTGTTGAACCTGCCGGCGAATTGCTGAAATTGATAGACAAAGCTATAGACATATGTGCAAGTAACTTATTACAACTTATGTTAGAGAATAGGAAATACTGGAACTCAGGATACAATGACATAAAGAGTACTTTAGAAGATAAGAATAAAATGTACAATGATAAGATGAACAATATTATACCAAAGCCTCCTCCTCACCCACACCCCGACGTAATGCCAACAGGCGGTTCCGGGGCCTCGATAGTATAGATATAGACTAAGACTAGACAATTAGGATAAAATATATAATTAAGACTCTTCAACTGTATGAATGTATCTTTAAACTATAATAAAGAACTTCAAAAAAAAAAAGAAAAAATCGCATTTTGGGGGGAAAATGAGCTAGGAGTACTTTTGAATTCAACTGGTCATAAATTTGAACTCAAGAAAAAAAAATATTGTAAATGTGAGAATAGTACTCGTAGTGGTCTTTGTTCTCCCTATTGAGTCTCAGGAAGAAATAAAATTTCAAACCTCTTTTCCCCAAATTAAAAAAAAGCTATAGACAAAGAGGACATAGGGAGTTTGGAGGGATCCCATGGATCAGCATGGATGACTCAGGGCCCAATTACCGCGCAGGCTGGTCAGGCTGAAGCTTTGGGAGGGGGGGGGGCGAGCTTCTTAAGGGCGCCAAATGTTGAATTTTATCCAGACTATGAGGGGAGAAAAAAAGAAAATTCTCGTCATCAGGAGCTGAAAAATGTGTGGAATAGATAAGTCTATGCGCCCCGCGCCCCTTCTCTGGGCGCGGAGGCAAAGAGAAAAGGAGCAGGAGGGGGGGGGGGGGCGCAAAGAAATCAGTAGCCTAGGGCGCCAGATTCCTTAATCGGGTCCGGGATGACTCCTTTACACTGGGGGAGAAAATGATGGACTAACTGTGGGGTGGGTCTCTCGTGGGTTGCCGCTAGTTAGTCTATTACCTACCCTCTTTGTCCATTGCAAACACTTGCTTCCACCAATAGGATCCCTCCATCCCTTTTGTCCGCTTTGTCTACCGATGTCAAGAATCACGCTACTGCTCCGTAAAAACGCATATAACGAGCTTGTTTAATAATACTAGGGGGCCCTGCCCCCTGCCCGCTACGCGGCCCAACCCCCTGGAGGGCGCTTCGCGCCCTCAGGCCTGCTTCGCAGGCCCTTTACGCATATGTATAGGCAAAAATGTTCTTCCACTTTAATACACAATTTTGTGTTTGAGCTGCATCGATTTCAAAATTTTTAACGTAACACTCAGATTTGTAAATGATGAGGAACAGGTGGATGTACATAATTTGGTATTAATGGAGGCAGTATATTGACGGCTAAACTCGGGAAACGTGTATCTCATTTTGCGACGTCCTATACTTCTCGTCATACTTTTTTTAATTTTTTTAATTTATTGGAAAACCAATCAACGTACTGAATGTTTTGAAAACGACTGTGATTTCACTTCTGCTCGAAGAATATTCTGTGAAAATTTAAAGCGATAAAATTGGCTCATTTCTCTTTGAAATCTTAAATTAGATGCGGAAATCTTGAAAACCGTGAGCAAGGTACGTGGTTTTCGACTTTAGCCATCGTTATGCAAAAAGAGCTCTTATGCTATGCAATATATCGCTAAAATTGTTGAATTCGGCATATATTTTTCGGCGAATCCAGTCCTCATGCATTTTTATACTTTGACAGAAAATGTGCGCTGAAATTTCAAAAAATGTATTTTTTGACATTCACATCCGCACGTTGAATTTAACTTTTCTTTTCTTCTTTTCCTTTGAGAAAGGAAAGGGATTTTAATTGGGCTGCGTTGAATAGACACGCATCAAGTCGCATGTAGATGAACTCGAGAAAAGGGAAAAGTGAAGAGTTAGTTGAGCTGAAAACTACTCTTAACTCAATTTTTTGGAAAATGCGACTTGGTGCGTTTTTGTAGAATGAGGAAAAATTGAGTAAAAAACTTATACTTTGGACCTTGAACTTTGAACCCTGAGCGATGCACCGTCCCTCAACTCTCGCAATGAGGAGTCCTACAAGAGCTTTTCCATTGTTCTATAGTTTATTCGAGTCACTCAGGTAGAATCCCACACCTCGACGTTTCTAGCGGAAACGACATATCTCTCACGCTATTAACATTGGACATAAGTGACATGAGCTTTAAAAGCTCTAAAATATTAAAAGTTCGGGGTTTCATAATTTTTTGCACATCTACAGCTATTACAGATGACATACATGTAAAGATCATCCTTATCGGTCCGGTAGTTCGTCAGAAATAGTGCTTCCAAGATTTTGCTTGTGGCTGTATAATATAGATGTAAATTGCGCCCATCTCAGAATCGTGTTTTGATGCTTGATTCTTATTGATCAGCTAGAAGTATTAAGATTCGTTCTAACAGCAACTTTCTAAGTTCATTATTAACCGAGATATCGCGCTTTGAAAAATTCGGTCTATGACGTCATCCACCGCGGCGCAGTCACACCCTTGGTTTCTTCCACCTTGCTTTCATCTGAGTTACACGTTGAACAACCAATGCAAATGTGTGTTTCCCTGACTGGTGAAAGCAAGGTGGAAGAAACTAAGGATGTCACTACCGCGATGGATGACGTCATGAATCTAATTTTTCAAAGCACGATATCTTGGTTAATATTCAACGTAGAAACTTGCCGCTTGGACAGATCTTATTATTTTGACCTGATCTACAAGGATCAAGCATTAAAACGCAATTCTGTGACCAGCGCAACTGACCTTTTTTAAATGGAGCTCCAACGTGTGTCAGGGATTTGCGATTTAAGTGCTTCTTCTGATGTACTATTTTGGGAGGAACATCGAATCCAAAGCTCAATAAAAGCTCTGAAAGTTGAGGTCGTAATAGAGGAGATCCCCCATTTGTTACACTGAGAGAATAAACAGGAAAACATTAAGAAACGTGGCCCGTACTGTACGTAACAAGGTGGTAAAATAGTGCTGGGCCTATTGTATGTTGCGGGGAAAACAAGGCCAAGAGGTTCAACAATTTTAGTGCAGTCAAAAATGTTTGATTTGCCAGAAGCGTGTGGATCAAGCACTAATTTACTACCTTGCTACGCTATGGGTTCACCTCTATATCCGGTCAAATTATTTATGCGCAGACAGAAAGAAAATACATTTAGCAGGTTTGGCGATTTTTTGGAGGACTCCTAAGAGCTTGAGCCATGATAGCCTTGTTAGTATATTTGCTCCCTATCTGTGTATAGAGAATTAGACTCGATGTACACATATTAGGACACTCAGGGTAGCGTTGGAGATTTCTTCGCTGACGGCCTCGACATTGAGAAAAACCGTTGAAATATCATGTTTCTCGCAAAATTGTACCCCCGAAAGCGTACTTATCACGCAAATCCCTGACGCGTGCAAGAGGTTCATTGAAAAAGTTATTTGGAGGTTGGCATAATCGCCATAATTTCAGATTTTGATATTTCGACAAAATACTATTCTTAAGATAGGACGCTTCTTACTAACAAGCGGTTCTATCAAAGATGTATTGAAACGTCTTTTTTTTTACAATTGTATATCTACTTTAGTGCAAAAAAAAAGTTCGCCAAGGAAAAATTCACCACGTCTGAGTGCACCAGTTAAATAAAATATATCAGGGTATTTCATGCAAATCCAACTGGGTCAATGTTACGTCCAAAAGATATTTAAACTTGGTTCGGAAGGACATCCTCTATCATCCTAGAGCATCATGTAGTTTAGTTTATATTAAAAAGCCTGCAAAAGAGTTGTAAATTAGGGCGTTAAGTCTATGTAGAGCTCCTAGGACAACCGATTGAAATTGTAAATTGTTTTTTTCCCCCTTTTTAAACTGTGGATTTAAACTTCAAATCAAACCATCATACAATTAGTTTGATCTGGGTATTTGGAGTATTTTTTGTGACAAAATATTCACAAGACATTAGATTTTATCATTAGTCCCATCATAACAATGTTCAATTTTTCTACATTATAATCCTTCACCTTGTAGAAATCGCATGAAAGTTTTGCCCTTAATCCAGTGTGTGTTTTGTTACTTTTTGAAGACGAAAATTCAGTATTTAAATTTTTTTTGCCCTGAAAGTTCCGAGGTTATTGATAGCTTTCAGCATAATCATATTATATTTAAGTTCATATAAATATGTTTCTTTGGATCATTTAATTGTAATTTTTTCTCTAATTAAATACATGTTTAATAAAATTTGAAGCATAAACAATGTCTTTTATTTTGAAAATTATGATGAGATCATGAATTTGTAAGTCCTCCTTGATTTGAAATGTAAAGTTCCAATGAACATTTCAATACGCTTGCATTTTTTTGCTGATGAAGTCCCAGAAAATGTTGGCATTAACAAATAACCCTGGAAAGAACAATAACAAAAAAGAGACAAGTATTTGATTTGACCTTTAGGTCGCATTCAAGCCAAAATTCAATCGAATCAGAAAAAATCCAGGCAGAGGAGCAACATCGTTGCTTAATCCTCTGACAAAATTTAAATTCATCTCAATATATGTATTTACGTCGTTAACAGAAGAAAGAAAAACTCTGCGAAAAAAGACGGAATATAAAAGAAATCAACTCGAAGGAAACATCTTTTTCAAGTTGAAAAATTTGTAAGAAATGCATGCTCGAAAATAGCGAGTCGGTTATCGTCCTGAAGTTGTACTTAAGAAATTTCAAAGTAACAAATATTTTATACTCTAGTATTCAAACTCAGATAACTCACTGAACGTAGATTAAATGGACGCATTTAAGCTAAAAGGAACTATGTTCCACGCACACCCTATGCACATAGTTCCTTTTAGCATAAATACGTCCAAACATGTGGTTACTCATATCGACGGTGAAACTACCAGACCACGTATTTCGCTTTGCGATGTTGAAGGTTTCCTGTCATACTTTGTTTTTTGGATGGAAAACTACTCAACGTCAATCCTTGAAAATTTCTATGTTTTTTTCCTCTGTATGTGAAGGAAACTCTATGAAAATTTTAAGAAATGATATTGATTTGTTGTCCTTCGAAAGAAAAATGGGAGCGGAAATGTTTTAACACTGCAAACGATATAAGTGATCTGTTAGATTCACCATTAATATGCACATACAGAACAGATTCGTGTATACTTCGATGAATCGCCGTAATGTTTTATTTCATAATAGATGAATTTTCCCACATTACTGTAAGCAACTACCTACTACTGCTCTTCAGCCACTTTTTTTTTTTTTTTTATTTATTTATTTTTTTTTTTTTAAGCATTTAGGGGGAACTGATCATATTGAGTGCGTCCACTGCACGTGTTCACCAATATAATGTTTGATACGAATAAACATTGCCTTACTGCAAGCAACTATTAGCGCTCCTAAGCCGCTAATATTGCCTATTTTCGTATTGAAGGCGAACTGGTCAGAGCGCGCAGGTATAGTGCTTTAAGTTCAGTGGAGACTCACGCAGATTGGCAAACCTGGATCCTCGGGTTTCATTTGTTTAAATCCATATAAAATAATCAATATCTACCAAGGGCGGTTGTCTCAACAGAAATTGATCAATTAAAATTGTTATAAATGATAGAAATGTAGTTATAGTTATATTCCCTACGTATTTTTGAATTATGGTCTAAAATCCTTACCACTGCGCAGTGTGTCTTTTAGGATTAAAATTCATTTGCGTTGAGAAAAAAAGGTCCGGTCACAAATGTATAACTCCGGTTTCTATGACCGAAAAATTCGGGCAACTAAAACTCAGGATCTGTTACCAACTTTTCACTTCAATGTAGCTGGTATGGTATAGGGAGAAGAGGTCTCCTTATGCATCGCTACAGTGGGATTTTGAAGATCGCCACATGAAATATTTGAATGTTGCCAAGCGCTATTAGGTGATTCTTTGATTATAGATTATATGTTTCGTTCGGTAAAAGAACAAAAATATTCTTGCTTCATGATATTTTTATGGTGCAGTGTTTTCAAAATTTTGATTTTCACTTGATGACAAGTAATGCGGTATAATTTGGCCTACTAGACTCCCGTTTGAGGAGAACTTTAGTTGCAGAATCTTAGCGACTTTTGATGACATTATTTTCATTCTTAGTATGCAATCTTATTTTATAATCTCAATTGGCGTTTGTAGAGATAAAATTATGCAAAAAATGCCAAATTGAAGTACACACATGAATGAGCGCAAACTGAGGACTAAGAGAACTAATCCATGGGATACCACGCAGTCGAGTCAAAATTTTAAGTAGGTTTTCTCTGAAAAACCTTTGTATTTGAGCATTATTCTCTTCCTACGTAAAACAGGGTGGATATATGAGGTAATCTACCCCTACTTCAATACCGCCCCGCATCTATTCACGGCAAACACTTTTTTGACTCATCTTTTTTGCCAGTAATCAGTTGTTTTCAGCAGCTTTAAGCCAAATAATTTGAGGCTCTTGTAAAGTGAATAACC
Organism: Bemisia tabaci; assembly: GCF_918797505.1. Lineage (NCBI taxonomy): Eukaryota > Metazoa > Arthropoda > Insecta > Hemiptera > Aleyrodidae > Bemisia > Bemisia tabaci. The sequence goes on along the minus strand of NC_092793.1, from coordinate 75,551,955 downwards.
TGCCTTGCATAATATCGTGCACTCAGCACCATTAACTGAGTTCCTCGAATAATTCACGGGTTTTCCTCACCGGCCTGCAACAGACTTTCGAGATAGAGACCTTGAATTTGAACTTTTTCCAGTGAAAAGCTTGCACGCTGAATGACAGCATAGCACTTTGCACTGGCTCAGTCTACAACTTGCACGTCATTGCGTTAGTGTGGGCGAGTTTTTTCCTTTCTGTCTGGTTAGAGGTTCGTTCCGCATGCCACATGATGCTATTCATCCGGGTCCTTTTATGTGGTACTTTATTTTTAGCGAATGCTTCAGCGGCTCTGAAAATTGGAGCTTCAGAGGTCAGTTTGGTTTTTAGTAATTTTATATTTGCTAGAAAATCTCTCTAACTTTATTTTTTATGTGAGTTCAGGCTTTGGGCTCTATGTAGTCAGGGGAGTTTCTGTAAAAATAGTATGTTCACAGACATCTTTCACACTGTTCTCTGGCGCTCTGCAACTCCTAATCGCCACATTTCTCTATTCCTCCAAAGCTTTGGGGGGGGGGGGGGTTGACACTCCCTCATTCCATGTATTTCCCTGTCACCGCCCTATCACCGGGGGTACCCTTCGTCTCCTTGCGAAGGGAATCTAGCAATCTATTATCTTCTTTGGCATTGATAGCCTTTTTTCCGTCATCCTGTAAGAATCACCATACCAGACTAGCTGTTTGGTCATGACGTCGAATACGATATGAGTTTCGACCTCCATGATCTGACGCACTTTATCACGATGGACCCGATCCTTCTAGAGACTCCTGCCAACTTCCCCCAAGAAACCATCCTCGTTACTCCTAGCATGTGTCATGCTTTATTCTTCACCTGTCAAACATAACATTTATAGGTTAAAACTTCCATACGTTGAAAATGTAAACTCTCGACCTTATTTTTATTAGATTTACTTGCACATAACCTCAAAGTAGGCCTCTAGACAAGGTATAGGTTAAGGTGATCCGACGGCTGTCATTTTTTGTGTTAGAGCGACGCGCGATATATCGCATCAATTCATTCCATATAATTTCAGCTACTTGTCATTTTTGTCGAATTTTGAGATCGCACTTCTGTTGTCATGAGACTGAGGAATTCATGTACCAAATTTGACAAAGAAATTCAACGTAATAAAGGCAGGATTTTTTTAGAGGAAACATATCGCATTCGATACTGATGTCGAAACTGCACTCGAATGCGATATTTTTCCTCTGAAAAAACCCTGCCTCCAATACGTTGAATTTCTTTGTCAAATTTGGTACATGAATTCTTTAGTCTCATGACAATAGAAGTGCGATCTCAAAATTCGAAAAAAATTACAAGTAGCTGAATTTATGGAACAAATCGATGCGATATATCGACGTCGCTCTGGCACAAAAAATGGCAACCGTTGAATCACCTTAAAGCACTACGTAACAAGTTCCCTCTTCAAAATCCCACGAGAGAAACGAATCATACGACGAAAATTCTGGAAATCAACTCTAAACTAATAAGTATTGATGTTTACAAAATTGGTTAAATGGCAAACATACATGGACTTAACATCCATTTGATCTTTGTTTAAAACATTTTGTTAACATCTCGTTCGAGAGTTGATCTCCAAACTCCTTGTCGTGTAAATCGTTTATTCTTACGTACAATTTTGAAGATGAAAAATGTAACGTTTTCTTCTAATTAAGACCTTGTTGAGGAGTGCTAAGACCGTGCTAAGGAAGAACGCCGTATGAACATTCGAGACTTGCCAAATTTCCTTCGATAAAATGTTTATTTTTCAGTAAAAATATGTGTATTTTTCCCTGAAAATTTCAGGAGCTTTAGATGATGAAATTGCGAACGAAATTTTCTGAAAAAGTGGAAGGAAAATATTCAGAAGTTTACCAGGAAATTCGTGTTTTATCAAAGGAAATTTGGCAACGCCTAAAGGTTCATACGGCGTGTTCTTCCTTAGCTCGGCATTATTGCTTAATAGTTTTAATATGCGATTATTCAGAAAAATTTCGTTTGTCAGACGCCAACGCCAGCTCTCATCGAACAAATTTACCGGCAAGTTTGATAAACATGCTTCAGCGCGACTCTTGCAACGACGTGAGAGGATGGGACTTATCAGAGACGCATCCCGCCTACCAGGAATGCAAAGACGCGGCGACTGGATTCAACTCTCTTCCAGAGGGCGTTAGAACTCGCTGCACCTACACGATCAGACCAAAGTGCCGCGGATTCCCAAAGAAGGTTTGCTCTGTCCTGATCGTCAGGTCTCTCCTTAACCCTTGTCGCTGGGGCCTCGGGCTTCAGGGAAGGACCGTCTCCCTGGCTTGGTGCGCGCAACCGTTGAATTTGGGCAACAACGGTGGTAATCAGGCTAATCAGGCTGATGATGTTGATCCCCCGGCTATTCCGGGTTTCGCCAATATTCCCGGTTTTGATGAGGTTGGGCGTAAATAGAGTTTTTCAGGGGTTGAAATTACGTAACGCTTTAAGGAATGGCTGGGTCTTCATAATTTGGTGACCGAGCGTGGCCAAGTGTGGGATGTGTCAAGTACACGCTGGAAAAAAAACAAACACATTGGATCTAGAGTCCAGACTCTTGAAAACATTGACAAGAAAAAGAACTCTTGATTCAATCAGATTTAAGCTTAAATCAAAAGGAAATCCGCTTAAATTAAGAGGCTTGGTTCTTGATTTAAGCTTAAATCTGATTGAATCAAGAGTATTTTTTCTTGTCGATGTTTTTAAGAGTCTGGACTCTAGATCCAATGTGTTTTTTTTCCAGTGCAGCGTTACGTAACAGCGTGTGGATGGATTTCAGATTCCTTTTCTTTTCTTTTTATGTTCTATATGCTAGTTTGTTTGTTTAATTAAGTATCGTCTCCCGAAACACAGAGCCTTGTCGGAGAGAGAACCTATGCCATCCCCCACTCTCCGGTGAAAAAATGTCTTTCGAGTTTACTGTAGTAAGTTGAAGTAAATGTAACGTAATTATTTTGGGGGTGTCCGGACCAGCGTTACGACCGCGTTACAAAGAGCGGGTGGGTGTCAAAGAATCGGAAAAATTCCGTTACGTTAGTTTTGGATGGCCCCTCATAGGATGCACCCAAACGAGGGCTTCAGAGCTGAAGGGGCGAAATGACACTTCCATGAGCAGTCTGCCCTATGCGTAGCGGTTGGCTGGGGCAGGCTCCTGGTTTTACATAGGATTAGGTGGAGTCCATTTTGCAACGGAGAGACAATACTTCTTGCTGGTTCATGGCAGTACCTATCTCCAAAGAAGACATGCAATTTACATTGATCTTAAAGATGAAAATGTACATGATTGCATTTCAACTTTAATTCTGTTTCTATTTATTAAAATGTCAGAATTTACAACATGCGATTTTGTTGAAAATTTGAACAAATAAATACGTTTCTTTTCCTCAAATCGAAAATCGTAAGGTGAGGGTAAAGGTGTACTATTCTTCCTCAGTTCGAACCGAGTCGGCAGCATCAAAAAGTATGGAAACCTATGGAACATTCAGTCCATTGGCGTGGCGTGCTTGGCGATCCATCGATATCTCCTCATTTGAAGCTGTGGTAAATAATCAATTATTAAGGAGTTCGCTGCGAACACCCTGTTTATCGATACTTTTCCAAAGGTTTAAATGACCGATCAATCGATATATCGCAAAACACGCCACGCCACTGAGACCCGTAGATGATGAGTCATAGTTTTTTGCAGACTAATACGACCAACTGCTTCACCATACTTTACTGTTCCTAATGACACGTTGACACTTTAACTTTTCATTTCCACGGACGTTTGTGCCGGGAAAGATTTTCATCCAATCTGCTGCGAGGAGGAAAAAAATGGGAACGAAATTACAAAAAAAAAAAAAAAAATCTCACAAGCATACTTTTCGCGGTGTTGCTCATAATTACAATATCTTTAGGTTGCGAGGAGCGAGGATATCTAGTAATTCATATTATTTATCTTTGTTTCTGAATGTTAAGCCGGCGGAGCCATTATTATTACCAGACATGTTTAAAATTGAACTTTGATTCAGAGGGTCAGAAGTAGTGGCGACCATCGTACACATCAAAGCGTGCATAAATCTATAACAAGTATACGTGGATTTATTTTGTGTACAAGTTCAAACGCTACTGATTATGTGCTTGATTGAAAAATTGGCAAATTGAGGCTCCCATGACAAGCCTGCAGCCTGCTGTTCATTGAAACTCATTTCATATTTGAAAAAGAGTCCACACAAATTCAATAAATACAATCAAAGCTCCTGTGCTAGCAAAACATTTTATCAGATGATTTTCAAGTCCTGCATGGGATCATGTAATTTAACATTTCTTCCGAGAAAGATGAAATTATAAGGCTGCTTTTTAATGCGTGCGCAATAGGTGAAAACACAGTTAATGCGATTTGTGTGAAACATGGAATTTTCCGTAAAAGTCCTTACTCTTTGTATGCTGATAAAAGTTTCTCGTAATTTACAATTTTTTTGTTGGATCAGTTATTTTCTGTGAGAAATTTTTAAAAAGTCTCGGAAATGTCCATCTCCTGTCACTGCGTTTGAGCAAAATAATGTAATATTTTACCTCAATTTCTCTGAACAGCAAGATACGAGATACACCTCCCGTCCCATATTTCGCTCAGACGCACATTAATTATAGCTAGGCATGGCGTGTTGCTTTTTGCAAATACAGATTTACAGGGTTGTATTTTACGAAATTATCATTGAAGTTGAATAAAATTAAAAACTTATGTTAAACTGAACCCTACAGGGATACCAGATATCTACATCTTTATTTATAGAAGGGTAAAACCCTTTCTGAAAGAATGCAAGATTCAGTTGATATTGCGTTAGTGTGAGACTCATCGCCGGATATTATCAGTAGTTTTCTCTATGCATAATGTCTTCGAGTTTAATGTTAAGTGAAAATTTAAAGAGTTTTCTCTAATTCAAAATGAGCTTTCTTGTCCCCGCAAATGTACGAGTATTAACTCAAATTGGCGTCTTTTTAATATAATTTTTTCTTTTTTTTAAACAAATAGGTATTTTATCTTACGCATTGCAAGGATTATATACCGTGTATCTATCTGCATGCATGAATTAAGTTAAATCAAATTTACGAAGGTATTTAGAAACAAAGCAGGTTTAGGTAAATAATGTGGATTATCTGGAAGAACAGCAATTATGGAATTCTCCGTCTCTTGTTTTAAGAACTTAGGTGCATGAGAATGCTAGTCCAATAATGTTATTCAGCAAAGTATAGAGATATTATTTCAAAATATTTGATTTTGAGCGGAGGAGACACACGTGGCAACCTGCATCCGATACCAAATAAGTCTCTTTTTTGGGTCACGTACACACACTTGCCTTCATAGGTGAACGTATTCACCAACCAACCTACACGATTCAGAAAAAAATTTCATTTCACTGTGACGCTGCATAAAAATCATGGCTCGTTCATGTGTGATATTGAAAGTGCCATAAGGAGTGTTTTTCCTGCTGCTAGGCCACAGATACAAAAATATTTGTTAAAAGCTGGGCTTGAGTAGAACTTCAGTCGTATGTTGGGGGTAAAATCCACCAATTGATAATCCTAACTTTCTCCCTGAATCAACAAAAATATCGTTTAAAACAACACTGGAAGAGGGTCTCTTTGATCAGGAGTCCAGCCTCTTAAAAATTTGACGGTATAAAATACTCTTGGTTCGATCGGATTTTCACTTGAATCGAAGAGACAAGCCTCTTAAGTTGAGCGGATTTTCTTTTTGATTCCAGCAAAAATCCGATTGAATCAAAAGCACTTTTTCTTGTCACTTTTTTAAAGATTATTTTGGAATCTGAATCTGGGATAATTTTTTTTTTTTTTTTTTTTTTTTTTTTTTTTTTTTTTTTTTTTTCAGTGAAGGAGATTTCATGCTGACTTGACGAACATTTTTGACCAGGAATTATTAATTGGAATTTCTACTGATCTAACAGACATTTTTTTTCTCGTGAATTATCAATTTAAAAAAAATGCTATAATATGCGCAAATGCGATTGAAATTATCATCCATTTTCGTCAATCCACTCCTCTAAGCTTTTAGCCAGTGCTTTAGATTCCGGGGCGCAGTCTTCACTGCTTCGGAAATAAAAAGAGGATTTCGAAGTTGGCAGAGCTGCGGTAGGGCTCGAGGACAGAGTTACCAGAGGCGTGAAAGCGTCCGAAACAAATGTCAAAGTGTAATCCGAAGCGGTGTTTTCATTATTTTAAAGGTAGCAGAAATTCGTACGAGTGCCTCCGCGGGGAGCTATTAGGTTGAGACGAAAAACAAATGGAATTTATCACTCAGTTCCGTGGGAATGTTGAGGATCCTGGGGAGGGGGTGGAGGCGAGTGGAGGACACGCGGCTACGAGACCCCAAACCCCGCGCTCACCGCAAACTGCGTGACTGGGTACACCCTCGCAGAATCTCACCCTCTTTGCGGCTGCTTAAATCCGGGCTCAACAAACTGGCTCATTATTCAAAATAAAATATCGCCCTTAACGGAGTATGACGTCGCGACCAGCGCCTGCCCGCCCGCCCCCGCCATCGTCCTTCCTCGGTTAAACACTAAACAATATTGTCTTTTTATTGAAACATTAACTCGCTCCTCCTGACAGCTTTCCCGGGAGTTTATCTGGATTTAGCTTCTGGATCTCGTCTGGATCATCGGCTCGGGTCGCCGCTTTTTCAACAACTTTTCAGGGCTCCCCCCCCCCCCCCGGCCAGGAGCCCCGGACCCGGAATCAGGTGCTCGCTCATTCGCGCTCCCTAATTTGTCTTCGGCTTCTTGCTCACTTTCCGTGGATGATATCGATCCCGGTTCCGGGTTGTTGCTTCTCTCAGACTCTAATCACGGGCATCTCTCGGAGTGGCTCCTTTCTTCCAATGTTGGTGGGTGATGTTTGAGGTGATTCGTTGGACGCCATGTTTTGTGCACTGGAAAAAAATTTGAGTCAGTTTCAATATCAGTATCGAATGCGATATTTTTCTTCTAAAAAAAAAATTCGTCTTTATTACGTTGAATTTGTTTGTCAAAGTTGGTAAGTGAATTTTCTATAGTCTCCTGACAACAGAATTGACATTTTAGGGGGCGGCACACAGTGGGACGAAAAGGTGTCAAAACGGGACATTCGCACATTAGACGATAATTTTTCGCCGATCTTCTCAAAACTAGACATTTTCGGTCTTTTTGGGAAAAGGAATCCAATATTATATTCAGTATTTGGTTCATGGTGACAATCCCGCCAAAAAGTGATGTTGCCAAGTCTCTGTTTTAATCTGTTTGATAAACAGATTAGCATGATTATGGCAGAGATTTAACGCGCGTGTCGTTTGCTTTTTTTTTTTCATTGAAAAAGAAAATGAATTCACTTTTCCTGAAATTGAGAAATGCTTTTATTAAGAAACAACACCCCCCCCCTACCGTCTTCTTACCTATCGCAAAAACCGCATCGATATTTTACTATAGGGGAATGAGTTCATCAATGGGCAGACATTAAAGTATGAATCCGAAAATCATAATTGAATAGGTTGCTCCCAAATATTATCATTCTTTGACACAGATGCTTTTTCTCCGTTTTTTTTCAAGGACTTTTCTTCTTCCCTTTTGAGCGCCATTTTTTAAAATCCTGATTATACGAAATATGCAACAGACACTCAAAAGCTCTAATCTTAAGATGTCAAGGCAAAATTCCATACTTTAGAAACTCCGAGTTTCTTAGGGGTCTTTTCTGCACTTCTGAGATATCGTTCATAAGGATGAGGATTTATTGCCAATCAATACATTGCAAATTTTTCCATCGAATATGCTGGAATAAAAATCATGGGATACTGTCAAACTGTCGCTACATTGGTTGATATTATTAGTGTATTTTCCGAAGGAAATACACTATTTTATGTTTTTTAATTTCAGCTCCGATTCTAAGGACCGTTTCCATCACGACATCATCCGATTCTTTGCAAATTCAAAATAAAAAATTGCTCTACAAAAAAAGACGATAGCAATCAGTATCCTAGATATCAGATAAGCATTGCAGCAAGCTGATAAGCAACGCAGCGGCAGCGCGGCGGCCAGCAACGCAGCCCGTTGCGCTCAACCTCAACCGTCAGTTGGCCTGAGAAAGCGCTCGATTTTAAGCGAACCGCGCTCATGTTTTCCCTTGTAACTTCCAAAGTCGGAAGAAGTCGGATGAAAACTAATATGATTCTGAAAGCTAAGGATACGTAGAATCTCGATATGCAAACCGTTTCTTGGACAAGTCTGGACATTTTTTTAAAACTCTAATGGAAGTTTGAATTTTAGTTTTTTGACTTGTCGATTTGGAATTCACTCTCTGACCCCCAGGAAGTTAAAAGTAATCATCACCAATGACGTAAACGAATAGTCTATGTTTGTATTCAATTGTTATAACAAAAAATTGCATTTGAAATCATCTCGGAAGCTAGAGGAGCAACATTTGTATACGTGCGCTTTTACCTCTTTTTTTCATTTTTCCGAAACACGCGTTTCTCTACGCCTGTCATTTGAATATTCCTAAATTAAATTGTTAAAATCTTCGTTATTCTGGAAGTTTAGACCCTCCAGGTAACTTCTACACCCTTGGTTTTTGCTTTTAATGATTTTCATTTTTACCGTGAATGTCCCGTTTCTGTAATGGGCTCGTCCCAATGTGCGGCAAATTTTGCATTTTTTTTTAAATGTAGCTATAAAGAAAAATCGGATTCAGAAAAAAAAAATACGAACGAGAAAAGGTAACAAAATCTCTCATTTCCTGAGAGTATATCTCTATTCTGTCACCCTTCTGTGATACAATAGACAGCACCTTTAATTAGTCGAGTTAAGACTAAGAGAGAAATCGAACACGGAATTTGGCCTGGAACGGCGCGGCGCAGAGAGCAATGATGACGAGAACGTGAGATGAAAAGGAGAAACCCTCGGCGCGGCGGTCGGCATGTAACACATATTAGCGCCTTCAAGACTGCATGAATACTTCACGCATTGCGCCAAAGACAGTGCGGTCGCTGCGGTCAGCAGCGAGCAGCGTGAAACGCATAGCGCCTACAAGACCGCATGAATACTTCACGCATTGCGTCAAACACAGTGCGTGCAGCAGCGGTCGGCCCGAAACGCACAGCGCATGTAAGACTGTAGGAATACTTCACGCATTGCGCCAAACACAGTGCGGTTAGCGCGGCGCAGCGGCGGAAGTTAAAATTATTAAACCACATTTATGTTTGTTCTTTCATAATTTTTTGGTTCATCTCTTGTAAATGGAGGGCCTTGTCCATACAGAGATATATCTCTGTTATATCTCAGATATATCTCTATCTGCGCGAAAGTTAAGTTTCGTAAACCTATAGGTTTACGAAACTTAACTTTCGCGCCGAGTTCCGTGAACTTTTGCAAGTAGTGTTGACAAGGCTTTCGCAAAAAATGTGACCAACACGAGTAAACGCGTCTTATACGCCTCTTTCCCTCCGCTCCGGCACGTTCACGTGATGGTTTTTAATGATGTTTCAAAACGAATGAGAAGGGGGCGGCAAAATACAGGCGGCCCATGGGCGGCAAGTAAGTAAACCCGGTCCTGCATATAGGGATTCTCCATATTATCGAATTGAATTCAAATAATAACATTGGCATAACCTCTTTCAATGCTACCGATAGACCGTATTCGATAACGGTTCGATGTATCGTTTGGTTCAAAACAATAGAACATAACCTCAAACCAAACTGCAAGGATCTAAGTTGGAAAAGCTGAAAATGAGAAATTTCCTGACAATTTCACTTTGCATTGGCATTTGTTACTCAAAAGAATAAAAAAGCTGTTACAAAAGACCCGTTCTCTCAGATTTCTGAATTTACTTTTGAGGCTATGTTTATGTTTTGAACCAATCGATATCGATACAATCTCACCCGTTTGATGTATCGAATACGATCTATGCGAAAAAAATCGATATACATCGCTTTTCTGTGACGTGGCACTAATAGCGTATATTCCCGGTTTGCTACCCGGTGTCCGCGCGGAAAAATCCGGACAGTGAGAGCGCGGCCCAATTCCTGCGGGAACGACATTCGCGCCTGCAAAGGAGCCAGTGATTTACGATGCGCGGCCGAGAATTAGAAAAAAGGGAAAGTGGTCAGGCTCGGGAGGCGAGTCAGCGAGAGGATTAGTCGCATGTTGAGGAGCTCTACTCGGTGGGTCAACTCGTTTCCACTCTAACCCTTTCGGCCCGTAAATCATCTCCCGGAGCCCTCCTACCTCCTCTGCCGTGCTGAGGAAAAACCGCGTATCCACGCAGAATTTACGTTGGAGTTACGCCCTTTTTGCAGTCCAGGCGCGGACCGCGCGTTATGACCGCCAATAATGAGAGTGTGATTGGACATCGAAACGGACCCAACACAGCAGAATGCGATTCAAAGGCACCTATCTGTATAGGAATATCCGTAACATTTATGTCTTTTCTAAAAGTAGGCGAAAATTCGAATCGTTTCCTCTGAACTCGAAGTTCAGACTTTAAGAATAGCATTCAAGTGTCTGAGCGAATACGAGCGGCCACTCTTTATAGATGAACGGCGTATGCATAAGTGGTTGTTGTCAAATTTTTCCTGACAGAATATTAATTTTCTAGAAAATGTGCGATCCTTCAGGGAGTATAGATACCTTATTTCACGAGGGCAATTTTTCAGTAGAGTCTTTTGCGTTGCGTTCGATGGAGAAACTAATTTTAAGGTTTCGACAGGGAATTTTCTTCAGTAACTCGTTTTGTGAAGAGAAGAGGGCCTGAATGTGCTTTGTAATACAGGAATTTTTTGCCTGAAACAGGCTCGTAAAATAAATTGAAATTACCCTCTCTCATAATTTCGGTCTTTAAACTGAAAACATCAAATCGGCATGATTTCGATCCGGTTTAAAAGTTTTGGGCACCCCGATACGCTTTCAGAAGCTGCCATGACTTGATATTAATCACCAAATTTTGAGTTTTCGCGGGCTCAGGTCATCCTTCTTGTGAATTTTTTTAACATATTTTCCACATTACTGTATTTTCTTCAAAAAATGTCTACACCCTGCATCAAAGAGAAGAATCCGAAATTTTTCCAGAAATAATTAGAGAAAACTTGGCAAAGTTTGACTGTTCATACGACGTTTATCACCAGCACGGCAGATCTAACAAACAAGGACCCAATTACCATGCTCATTTTTGTTACGTTTTTATGTCATGAAGTAATGGCTAATAAGCAGAAAACCTTCGGGATTGATTGTATTTTGCGCGTAGGTCATAAATGCATCGGTGGTAATAGGTCTGTTGGACACTTTCAGCGCAGTGAGAGGGTTTGGACTTTCAATTCGCGTAATAACTCATGAGACCTTCAGATGGATTCAAAACGTCTTATTACACATAATTCACGTAACACAAAGTTCAAATATGAACTTGTTAAATTAACGAACTATATATAAACATTTAGCCTTTACTTTTGTTTTGCTCAAAATGCCCGAGAAATAAAAGACCAAAACTTGAAATGTAACATTAAGTTAGAAATAACTTAAGATTAAGAGAAAAATTCGAAGGAAAAAAAACGGACGACGTCATTCGTTTTCTATTTATAGGAAAAATCCTGGGAATCTCCATTACGTGCACACTCAGTATTGCTTACAGCGTTGTTTTTGGAAAACCAAGCGTGAGTAACACATAACGCCTACGGCGATAAGTGCTTTGGAAAATTGGACTGCAAATCGGTCAGGGGACGCTTCCAGGACTTTATGTCTACCTACCTTTCGTCCATTAAATAAATGTCCACCGCTATTTATGTCTACTAAACGTTAAGTCCAGTCTTTATTAAGTCCACATGATTTAATGTCCAATCATGAATATGTCCAAAACTGTCCAAATTGTGGACATGTAAGTCCACATTTTTTCTTCTCATTTAAATGACAGGAACCACCTTAAAAATAAATGCATACTACTACTACCTCCATTCTTAAAAACATTTCATTCATGAATCAACTCAAGTTAGTTGTTATAATTTTAAGACATTCAGCGTCTCAGGCTATTAAGAGAACAGACTCTATGAGCAGACAAAAACATATGTTCATGAGTACACTGTTCAGATATGATATGATGAAAACCAAAGCGGGAGCCTAGGAAACGCTCCAATGCCAAATTAAACATTTTTCAGTAACAGATGCAGTCAAAATTGAAAGTCTTCTTCAACTAGTTATTTCGTGCGCCTTCAATCTTGTAGGATACTGTGCAACTCCTCTGACGCGAAATAGTTGCTTAAAGCGTTGCGACGCGGCAGGCAACCAGCGTAACACGCTCATAGGCGCCTACAAACCTAACGGGATACTTCACGCGTTGCGCAATGCGTGAAGTTTCCCGTTAGGTTTGTAGGCGCCAGTGCGCGTTCTGCGCTGCTAACACGCCGCTCCGCTCTGTGTTAGGCTCAAACATTTAAACTCGCGGAGTCAGCGTTTTTCAACTCATGATTTTGAAATGTTTGCACTCTCTGCATTGATTATTCTCTTTTAAACTGATGAAAAAGAAATATGTACTACTGGAAAATATAATGTGTTTTTCGTAAATATAATAGTGGTTCCGTGGTGATTTGCAAAGCATTCAAATTTATTCTTTTATGTTTTGGGCTCTTACTGTGCTGCAGCGTGGTGTAAACGCAACCAAACGCTCAAAATTGGAAGTATTTGATTCAAGAAGGTCGACGCACAAATAAGTTAGAAACAAAAAATTGCGTGCTTCTTAGTTTTCTTCCTCTTTTATTAATTTTTGTATAGTTTCTTTCATCACAGCTACGGCTCTTTGAGATTTATATCGATGCCATTGCTTGGAAAAGGTTTTACAAATATTTACCACGTTTTAAAAATGTAAATGTTTTTAAAATGAAGTAATCAATTTCATCAAAGAAAAGAATATAAATTTAAGGCAAATTTCATATCGGAAATTTCAAGGATAAAAATGAAACCAAGTATTTACCAAAGACAATTTGAAAAGATGAATAAAAATAAGAAATTAACATTTCATTTAAAATATGAGTTACGATAACAACACTTCATTCTCTCTTAATTTTCTCATTTCGATATTGTCAATATAATTTTACACGCGGACTAAAATATGACGCTTGAATTTGATTTTAGTGGACTTTACATGCGTGGACTTAACTTAGTGGACGTTTAAGTAATGGACTTAACAATAGTGTGGGCTTTAGAACTGTGGACGTAAAAATTGTGAACGAAAAGTCTGTGGACGTAAAAAAATCGGACATAAAGTCCGTGTACCCAGGGGACGAACCCCTTAATGTTGATTATTTTTATAAAAAATGGATTGAAAAAAGTAAAACACACCAGAATTTTGAGGTAATACACGCCCACGCTAGGTAATATCTTCTCCCAATGAAGGTGTCACTAATGTGTTGACACTCCTCATTGAACAATTACCTCAAGCAATCGCATGTACGCACTAATCTATGCCGCCGCTACAGTGTTGATTGCACTTTTAAGTGATGCAACTATTCGGCCTCTGAGGTAACGCTAGGAGGTATCTTTTCACCATGAAGGCGCCAATTATGCGCCGTCACTGTTCATTAAACAATTGTCTCAAGCAATCACGTTTACTCATCAATCTACGTTGTTGAACTGTTGATGGGGCTTTTAAATGATACAACTATTCGGCCTTAGAGGCTGCACTAGGAGGTATCTTTTCATCATAAAGGTGCTACTTTTGTGTAGTCACTTTTCATCAAACAGTTACCTGAGGCAAGCGAAATACACTCCCTTACGTACGTTTATTCTATTGATGGTGCTACTTATAATTTTTTGTAAATGAAATTGTAATAAAATTTCAGGCTCAACCACAAAAACGCTCATATGCATTAAAAAACTAATGGTACATAAGTTGTTCCTAAACTGAGTAAGAAATTGCAGTTCAATTGGAAGATGTAATCCGAATGACTCTCAGACTTTTCAAGACTAAAAATCAGTTTAAAAATGTATTTAAAATAATTGAGGAGTTAATTAAAAACGTATTGAACAAGGTATAAAATGTCACCATAACTTTATCTCCTTTAGGTTTTTCAAAGATGTTCTTAAAATACCTTGATATTCCCCCGCATTGAAGACAAATTCGTGAAATATTACATTGATTTAGAGATATTTTAAGAACATCATTCAAGCGTCATTTTGCCATTAGTGAAATTGCATAAGGTGAGTGAGCACTTCTGAGCTCATGCAAATTTCCTTAGGATAAGAAAATAATCTGAATGATGAAGATACCTCTGCAATGGTAATAACTTTTTCACTATTGTCGCACTTTACAAAATGAGGACAGGAACGTGGAGGTCCGCGGCATAGAATACTTAAACTCGGCAGGAGCGGGGAAAATTGACTTGCAATAGATAGATCAGCACGATCAACCTCTCGGAATTGTGTCAGTTAATGTTCTTCACAATTTGTTCAGAAGCACAGTGCCTTCATACCACAACGTACAATTCAATTGATAGAATGTGCGGAAGTCATAGACGATTAGCACAGCTATCCGCCAAAGATTTGCAATGCATTGCTGTCAAGTCAGCAGAAGTCATGCCGTTTCTTTATATTCAGTCAAGGACAGTTCAAGGAATTAGGGTATATAGTTAAGTAATAAGTCTAGGGATAAACAATGAAAATATACTTTTTTAAAACATTATACGCTCGTACATTTTTCCACTCCCTTACTTAAAAACTTCAGTTTTGACTCACTTCGTAGTCTCTTCGGTAACGCGACAAAGTAATTCCCTCCATGGCAACGAGGTTGCTACAGAGGATACGGATTGATTTTTACTTTGCCTAACGGGAGGAGGGTGCAATTTTTAATCTCCAGCCCAGCATATAAGTAAGTTTCGAGAAGAACCAAAGCTTACCCTTCCCGCTGCCGTGAAAGCCACTTTAATTGTTACGAATGTCACAGTTGGAGTCAAAAAGAGACCCTTCCTTGGTCTCTTGATAATGATGGAAGCTTTCAATTTCGAGACTCCGCCATTTGACTGTTCGTCTACCTGCTAGGTGCGGGTGTTGAACAACGTGTTCAGTATTTTGCTCAGCAAATAAGCCGAAGTTAGGTAAGCTTGTCTGGCCGATAAAACTATTGCTGCCGTAATTGGGCATGCATGAAAAAATGTTGAGTCACCGAAATTAAACAATTTCCACCTGTTGCCGAGAGATTAGTGGAGGGTCTCCCCTTGTCTCTGTCCACAGCATATTAATAAAAATCGTGAAAAAATACTGAGGCTAGCTATTAAGAGATAACAGTGGATCCGTCATGTGATTCTAGACAGTGCCTTCAGATTTGCCAACTTATGCTCAATTGGCAATTCTAACCTAATCCGAAAAAACTCCCCTAGAAAAATTCTCATCCTGACATCATTCCGTTATCTAGAATAGATATATAAGAATAGCTACTTCTTATAGAAAGTGGCTCAAAAATAAGCACATCGGGAAAGTCTGAAATATACTCCTAATTTCACAATCTGCGTAAAAAAATACATGTGTGTTATGCTTCCCGTTCCAAAAATGATACTACGACACAGGTGATCATTTTGTAAACCACCCAACCCTTGCGCACTAGGATACTACGCATTATTCAACATAGACGACGCCAATCCGACGCGACGGTAGCCCGAGACAGTATTTCATCAACCGACGTGTTTTATTTACATTTTTCTTGTGTTGGTATAAAGACTATGGTGCTTTTTCACGACTTGTGCGCGAAAGCATCAGACATGTTGAATATTTCGTGGCATCCTATTGCGCGTGAGGGTTGGATGGAGTGACTCCTCTTAAATGACCACCTGCGCATGTGTCTTAGTATCGTTTTTGAAATGGGAAGCTTTAAAAAACGCAAATTTTTCGCGCAGATTGTGAAGTTAGGATTTTCGCTCGTCGTGATTTTTGAGACATTTTCTACAAGATACATTTCTACCCTTTGCTCTGGCGGAAGTTTGCAACAGGTCGATTGCTCATCAAACATTATAAATGTAAAAGTAGCGTTGACCTTAACTTGCGCCTCTCTTGTTTACGTCGCACACTGAAAAAAATAGTTCCGTTGATAGGGCTCCTGCATTTTCTTCGTTACAGCTACAGAAAGTTCCGTTAGGAGAACAGAGTACTCTGTGCTTACGACTGAAGTTCTGTTCTCGCAACAGAAAAGTTCTGTTAGCATGACAAAAAAAATGCAGGAGCCCTATGAACAGAAGGCGCTGTCATCAGCGACGACTATTTTTTGCGTGCAGATCCTTAGTGCGGGGTCTCTAAAATATATTGTTCCCGGGTGGCAACGGCGAAAGGGACGGAATTAACCGGTTAATTATGTCGGTGGTCGGTGCGTCCGCGGCTCAGCCGGCGGCGTGTCAGCTCGATGTCAACGGTGACATCGAAATATGTGAGAAAGTTCCGAGCGTATTTTCACGATCGAGTCCGAACCCCGGCCCCGAGGAATCAGTGTCGCCGCCGTTGCGAGCTTCTCAATTTGTCTTCGAGCATGAGTACAGCTCCTCCGTTCCCGGGTCCCGACGCGGGCGTCCTACGCGAGACAGCAGTAACTCCACCCGGAAACGAGACGCGGTTAACGCGTGCTCTTATGCACCTCGGGGCTCCTCGCGAAACTCACTCACTGCTCTTTCCCTCAACACGGTTCCCCGCGCGCCTGACGCTGATATATAAGTGCATCAATAATGCCAATCACGCCTGCACCGTGCCACCGCGGCGCGGCGCCTCGCAAACCCCCCGGTCCCATCGCGGCTGGTATCTCGGCGGAGACATCAACCGCTTTCCGGTTACGGTGGGAGTGCATCAGTTTCGCGGTGATTCTCATGTTCCCTCGTATTCATCTAATACGGTTACCGAGAGAGTGAGTCCGTCATCCCCCTGGTTGCGGCTTGGAAAAATCGCGCGTTTCAGGAGCCGATAGAAACCAACTGGGAAGTAAACCTTCGTTTTAATGAGATTTAGAATTTAGGATTTAGAATCTCTAGAGAGGTAAGTAAAAAAAGAGACGCAAGAATGGTTGGTAGCCTTGCGGTTGGTTCCCCTCGCAGCTGCGTACACTAAGATCTCACAGCTCATGAGATTTCTGAGAAACAAAATTGTATAGTGCTATGATACTTAATAAATATAATTCCGTATTTACGAAAAGTATAATGACTATTGTGGTTTCAAGACCATTTTGGAGCAAGAATATTCTGCAAAAATACCAAGAATATTTTGGAGAGGCTCCTTCAACATTTTGGGTATTGAACTATTACTGCACTCGGGATATTTTGAGGTATACTCTAAAAAACGAAGGCGCAATACAGGCACATATTTGCGATTCACATTGCAGGTACCAAAATCTTCTGTTTTTATTGGATTTATTCTAGTTTTTTCCATCGTAATTACTTAAGGTTCCTTAATTTTTACTCTAATAGGATGATTTAGGGACGTTCCTTGATCGTTTCGCAGTCCAGCCCCCCGCTTTTGGGCCTCAGGCGTTGTGCGTTACGCGTTACTCTCACACACTGAAAAAAGTTACGGGCGATATAGACCGTTCGCGTTCAGAGTTCAGAGGCCGAAAGTTCCGGGTGCTACGCCCGGAATTTTCGGCCTCCAAGCTCGGAACGCGGACGGTATGTCTATACAGCCCGTTAGTACGGCTTCCAAAGACGGAGTTTTTTTTTCAGTGCATGTTTTTATATTACGCAGTAAGATATGTTCCAAAGAAGGTAACAATCACTCAATTTGAAGGCCCAATTTGATCGTGTGGAAATGATATATCGCTGCACAATAATTTTTAAAAGATCCCGTTGAAATTTTAAGCCAGAAGTTTTCTTGTAAAACAAAACTAAATGTTCCTTTTCACAGAGAAAGGGAGCTCAGTCTACAAAATCTTATAATTAAGCCAAAGATACTGGAGATGTATTGAGGAATGTTCTACGATCAGTCCAGAAAAAGACGCATAAAAATTTCGGATCAGATTGGAATTATTGCGTTTTAATATTCGCATTTAAAAATATGCTTTTAAAGAAAGAAACATAAACGGAAATTAAAAATTACCATACGATTTGCTCAGAGGAAAAAATTGAGTAGGATTAGATTGAAAAACTCCGCATTAAAGAAGAGTAACAAATTGCTTGGGACACAACAGTTTTTTTTTTTTTAAATCAAAATCTGAGATTTGATTTTCCGTCAGCGACTCCAAAAAAATATTGCGCTACTGAAAACTTAGTCTCCTTCGTTCTCTCCATTCTCGGTAAGTGACATATTAAAAAAAAAAAAAATCCCTAAGTTCTATGCGTTAAAAACTCCATCCCCACTTACATGAAACCTAGTGTATAGTGTAACTTTACAAGCGACAGTATACGATTTTGAAACAAAAGCAAACAAAAAAGAAGGGGAAGAAAGATAATTACGCCAAATCCCGTAAAATAAACTTTATCCGCCATACCCGGCCTCATTAGTGGTGTGTCGGAAAAATCCATCGGGGTATAGTAACAAGCAACGATAGCGCACCTTGTTGGGCGACAAAATTAACTTAATCATGAGAAACATTTACCGCGGATTCCGGTGCGAGATCGGAATCTCGCCTCTCACGCACAGGAGGGATGACGAAGGGTGCCCCTTCGATGTCGCATCCGGGGGGGGGGGTCGTCCGTAACAGGTGATGCATTCGTGCCACAACAAGTTTACGGAAATCAGAGGGAACAAGAGCCTGTTGCAAGATTTATGAAATTTCACACTATTCTCGATCTAAAAAACTGTCGTACCAGCTCAGCCAACCAGCGGGCGGTAGTTTTTCTATACTGAAATAATTGGGATGACAATCTCCCCGTAATACACTAGGTATCGAGAGGAAAAACACGGAAAAAATTGAGTGTTGATTTCGCATTTAAACTGTTAGGGAAAATTGCGACAATTTTTAAATGCTAATTCAACATTGAATTTGTTCATTTAACCGTGGATGTGGTTAACATGGCATTTTTTTTTTTAAAAAAATGCAAATCAGCATTTATGCTTGTCCCACATTTTTTTACACTATAAATGCTGAAGCAGCATTCAATTTTTTCCGTGGAGCTGATTAATTAGAACGATGTGATAACGTCGCCAGTTCGACTGATGAACTGGACGTATTCGTGAAAAAAGGAACTATGTTGTACATAAACCGTATGCACATAGTTCCTTTTAGCTCAAGTGCGTCCAATCAAAGTGGCCGTGGAGGGGTTGCTCCGGCTTTTTTTCCACCCCTCCTCTTTTAATGACGCGTCCATTCAACCGGAAGGCATGCCGGCGGCTATCGCTCGCGAATTATCGGTTATTGCGTATTTCCGCTTTCTCCGTTCCGGTTTTTTTTTCACCTCAGTGTCACCTACCCTCTGACCACGTTCCCATGCGTTTTATCGCGGCTGATTTAGTGGCTCCTCGATGGGCTTCATCCTGGTAATAATTGTCGGGAAGATGGTCGCTCACCGATAGCGGTGCATTCCCATGCTGACCGGCGATGAATTTTCGAATAAAGGTCAATGTTCAGGACAAAATTATAGGACTATACAATGGAATTTACGCTCTTTGTAGCCACAAGAATGAATTAAACCGCTCATTGGGTACTTTCCAGGAAACTAGGCGGAATTTTCAAAAATTTCGTTGCAGTCTTCATTATTTTTACGAGAGTATGGCCACTTGGGTGTGTAGAGTTGGAATTGACTGAATCTCATCTTTTATATGTGAACAGGATGTCATTATTTTTAGCAGTGTAGCTGTACTAAATTTGGCGAAAGACTGCAAAAAAGGACACTGTTTGGCGGGTTTCTGTAGACTCTATCTACAATTCAATTTGCTAGCCAAAGTGTGAAACCAAGGATCTCCAATGCGGTGGCTCATGTTAGTTCCGCTCTTACTATATTTTTCCGAAGAGAAGCAAGCCGACTTTGCAGCTTGAAATTACACAGAATATTTCACTAATACAGAAAAAAAATCAAGGACTTTCCAAGGAATTATGTTAAATATCTTTTCGGACAAAAAATAAAGTATGACAGGAAGTTTTCAACGTCGTAAACGAAGATGCGTGATTTCGCACTGTGGCCATCGAATTGACTCGATACGGAGACGTACTATGATTGATTCCCGAAATATCCATATAAATTATACTACACTTGAAAAAAAGACAAAATAGTAGATATATTTCATTATCGGGTGTTGTTCTTGGTGAAACTAAAGCATGCATCCATAGAATATCAAACAATACATGGATTGCATTTTGCAAAAAGAACCAGGAGCATTGCATTCTCGCTAAGATTGTGCAACTTCACCCATTGCAATATAACGATTTATATCCTTAAAAAATATGAAATTTACATGGTAATTTTTGTCATAAATTTACAGTTTTTAGTGAGTTAAATAAAAACTGTTTAGAGATAATCAGGTATTACTCCGAAGACAAAAGGAACTGCATAATCTTAGCAATATTGTAATGCTCCTGGTTCCTTTTTGCAAAATGCAATCCATACGGCCTTTTAATTTTTCTGCAACCTACAGGTACTCCGGAATGAGAGGCGGTATAGCATGCTGCGTCCGTTGAATTTGAAGGAGGTGCGAGGCGGCATAAATCACCAGCACAAGTCTGATGGACAGAAAGCACGGAGTAATAAGAGGCGAAGGAATTTGATAAAGAATGAAGGATAAAGGCAGCGGGCAGTGCTGGTCTGGTCCAGACACCGCGGCTTTACGATCCTGGCACCCTTGATTTATGCGACGTATCCCAGTCAAGGGCCCCGGCATCTTAAAAGTAAAAGGAATAGATGCTGACACACTTCTATCTCTATTATTTTGCTCTCTCTCTTCTCCGTGCTTGCCCTTTCATCCTGTGCCCCCCCCCCCCTCTTTCCTTCAGTCTCACCCAGAGGACCCTCCGATGATACCGTGTGTCACATTGGCGTGTTCCAGCGATGCCGATTCTTGGGAACCTTCCGCTTACATGAATACAAAGTAGAGTAATTCCTCTTAAAATTTGACAACCTCGTTGTCAAGCCCTTGAAATTCTTACAACACGGATGAACATTTTCTTGGTCTTTTAACTTTTCAAAATTTCCGAAATTTTATTAAGTTTTGGACCAAGGAAGTAAAAGCCTAACATGCTCCTCGGCGTATACGGAATTTGCGGGTCACTTCCGTGGACCCGACGTTAAGGATCCTTCGTTGGAATTTTGGTTGAGGTACTTTCGTTCCTGTCTCATGCTTCGCACATTGCAAATAGGAATTAACATAATTTTTTTTTTACTTACCTGTGTATTCTTACAAGTAGAATCGCTTTTTACCCCCATCTAGCTGCGGATATTTTTTTAATATAAGAAATGAACGTTCTAAGACATCAGTAACAAGGCCTTACGTCGACTACACAGAAAGTAAGACTGTTCTTGTGCGAGACTCCAATCGCAGGCAGTCTCTCACGTATTGATGACATTTTAAGTAGAAATCTTCCGTAATTTCCAACTTCACACCGACCGGGATTAAAAGTTAAAAGTCGTTAATTTCCATGGGAGCTGTGATCCAACTCTTGGCCATGGTTGTCAGACTATATGGATTTATTTTTCTCGTGTGATGAATGAGTGAACATAAATTGTCGCTCCTTTGACGTGAGAGCAGGTCTTGATTTCCATGTGAGTCCCCGAATTGAAAAATATAGAGCTATATGGAGAACAGAGCGCGCGTGGCAATCGAGGTACACCCTTACAGCAGAAATTGACGGCGGGACTTCACCAGTAAGAGCACAACTGAATTTCAGCCTGCCCAGTTCTCTCTCAAGTTTCATTCTCTTACCAGACAGCCAAACAACACAACGCCTGTAAAATTCCTGTAAATAACCTCATGTTACAGAGACATCCTCGCGGAATTCCATAAGTTGGAATTTTGACTTGTTTTCTGTTGAAATTTTGAAGAAACTAGAGGAAATAAGGCACAAACGTCTGATGTAGTTACACTAATATTCTAATTAAATCTGTCCAAAAATTCAAAAATAATCCAATGGCAAAATACGTGCGTGACGTAACAGTGCAATAATCAAATTCAAAGACTTCACAACTCGCCACATCCAATCCTTCACAATCCGCGAAGTCCTCTAACTCTGACATCGTGGCGCAAAACCTTATCATTAAAACGGAATTACCAGAAGTTGAAGTTTGAAAAGCCGCGACCGTTTTTCGCCGCCTCGAACATCGCGCGCCGAGCGCCGAGCATGCTGAGGCGTTGTAAATTAAATAAGTTCCGCGACTGGGAGCACACCGGTGAATTTTAATAACCAAAAACAATGTCATTAAATTTATATCTCAATGGAGTAATTTGCAAGGGCTGGGAAGAGGGAAAATGGCTGAGTTGTGAAATCGAGGACGTTTATCAAGGCGGATCCAGCAATTTGGCAACACCGGGTTCCCTCCATTTAAACCTATGTTAATTAATCGATTCTTGTTGGAGCACCTGGCCCCTTCAAGAATCGATATATTTCCATAGGTTTGAATAAGGGAAAAACAATGTTGCCAATTTTCTGGATCCGCCAATGGCTATAGTGACTGTGACGGATCGAGGCTGGAGGTGGGGGGGACTTTCCTCTCCCCTCGGGCACTAAATGGTTTTGAAGGCTCCCGCCTCTTTGAAATATTTCGAAGAGTAAAACCCTGAAGATTGAACTTTTAAAACTTGAGCTTCTCATTATTATTTTTCGGTGATTATTGACGAATTTTAACCAACTAAATTTTTCAAGGACGCTTGCCCAGAAAAGAAAAATAGCAAAAAAAGGCGAACACGTTCATAGTAAGAGTCAATGGAACTATATATTTGACAAAAAGACAAAATAACACCATTTGAATGGCCAAATTATTATGCTGCTTTTGCTATGCTTTTGCTTTTGCTATTTGTTGTAGGGCGTACTTCCACGGAAAAAAAGTTTCAGTGGTGTTCTTCCTAGAATCACCTCTGACGTTCAAAAAATATGATGGGACAAATAGAAACCCTATTGTGGTATCTCAGCCATGGAGGATTTTACTTTTTTAAAATTTTACTTTATGATTACTTAGAGACAACAACAACAATCTTATCCCCCCTGCTGCTGAGCTTTCGGTGTTTAGCATTGCACACAACAAGCTTTCTGAAAGCAGCTTATTTTTTAAACAAATCGCCAAACTCTTAGCTAAGTAGCCCAAAAGTGAGCAGTTTGAAGGTTGCACCGTGTGCCTCGAAAAGGATCTCTCATCAAAGACTGCAGGATTAGAGGTTTAGGCAAGGGTATATTTGTATTTTCTTAAACCCCCCAGAATACTCTAGTTACCCCTTAAAAGAGCTCCAGTATACAATTTCATTATACACTGAGAGAAATATGTGACACTTTTGGAGAATTTTAAATATCAATAATTTTGAAGAGAGAGAGAGAAAAAAAAAGCAAGCGGGAGGGACTTTTGTATTACAGAATCGCCCAGCTCTTCTCCAGGTATATGTAGGCGCATTTATAAGTTCCCCAAAGAGGATGAGCACCGTTGAGGTGAAAGCACTTGCTCATCAAAATTTTAACTATCAATTTCGAGGAAAATACACTACCGCTTAAAGAAATTAATTATATGAAAACGATGATCGTCCTCTCTCCTTTGACATCAAAAGCATTAAATAAAGGTATTACAGATTAATCTTTTATGAATATGTGAGGCCCATCTCCGTCATCTTGTCGTTGAGTTGGTGCGCCATTCAAACGCATCGCCACTAGTATACCAGAATCTAGAGGCAGGTTGAATTAAAAAATCGCTCTCTACTCGCTGAGTACTTAAATAAAATACGTCCAAAATGAATAATCTTTGTGAAAATTCAACTTCGATCACTTCACTGATTGAAAGCATAATAACACTGAATTACTATATTTTTCAGCGGCAAGATACGAGGCCAACGTGGCAACCGCGTGAATGGAAAAGGGTGGAAAGTAGAGCAGTATGGGGGGGAGGGGGTGCCGGGGTCCATCCCCAACGCTTATGAAAATATCATGAGAAGAAGGCAAGTGCGGAAGCTGCTCACAAAGTCACAAATCATGGGACACATAATGGAGGGTTATCTCACCTACGTCCTTTGCCAGAGGATGAGACGGCGACGCCACCAAATCATCTTCGATTGCGGCGGCAAAAACCGCGAGGAGCACGAATTCAGGGGCCGGACAGGCAACCCGAGGCGCGCCCTCGCGACAATCTTGGCCGCAATTACAGAAATTGGGGGTGAAATTCAGGGCCTAGGACGCGACACTGTTATGTTGGCCATTAGGACGATTAAGAAAGGACGAAATTAATTTATGATCGCCTCCTCATCGCGGCCGGCCAGCGCCAACGACTTTATGGCCGGTCCCGGTCCACCGTTGCGCCGCGCCGGGCTCCTTACATGTTAAATACAGGGTGATTCGCAATTAAGGTCCGGTCTCGGGCCGCAATCAAGGTTTTTCTTAAAACAGCTTTTTTACTGAAGAGGCTGCAGAGCTGAAACAGGATTCTGAATTTTGAATTTTGATCCTTTAATTGTAACCTAGTTTTAACTTTTCCAAAAACAGTGGACATTCAATGACATCGTAGCCGATCTCTCGAGGATTGTGGTGTCTGCGCGCAGATTTTGGATACCATACCTTGGGTGACGCGCGCAAAAACAAAAATAAATAAATAAAATAAAAAATGAGGAGGCTATATCTCAATGGTGAAATTGTAGAAAGCGTAAATCGGTTTTCGGCGTTGCAGACTACCTTCATACTTTATTTGTTACGTGGAAGCTAACTAAACGCCATTTCTCATTTCTTGCAAACTTTGGTGACTTTTCGTCTCTACGAGTGAATATTCTGTGAAAATTTCAAGCCATGATAATAGTTCGGTCTCCGTTTAAAAAATAAAATAGGACCGGAGGAATGAAAACACCGTAATTAAGATACGCATTTTTCCAGTTTCGGCGTTGATGTAAGGTTACATTGTGATTGAAAGGGGCCCTCAACAAATCATCATAAAAAGAAACAAGTTTAACGAATCTTAGTAAATTCCAACAATGTAAGTTTAGCAAGACCACTGCAAACAAATGAAACACATGGGGAAAAAAGTTCTATGATTTTGATCGGTATGAACCTACCTTAAAATTTTCAAACCATGCAACGATTTTCCTTTATATATTTTATTTTTGTGCAATGACAAATCCTTTGAATCCCTTGCAATGACCTATATCTCCGAAGTTTTTCAGTTGACCTTTACTAGATATTCGTTCAAATTGCACTTTTTATAGATGTACGTCTGTGTTGAAGACCCTCCTAAAGAGAAGAGCTGCTGAAAATAATAAGTGCTTGTGAAATATAAGAGACTAAAATTGATTCTTGCCAATTATAGATTCTATATTTCCCAAGCCTTCACCCTGAGGAACCATTTTCTCCCTGGTTTAAAATGTTAGAGCTCTCAAAATCACCCAATAACACTGATTTTCATTTACGTAAATATATGGACGATGCCAAAATGTTCCGAACAAATACCGTTATTCGACCTTTGGAGGGCTAACGGCTAAGGCTTTCGAGGGGATCAGATTCGGACAAAAATGTTAATTATAGAAAATTTTCATTGTTGCCCGAGAAATGGTCCTTTAAAATAATTTAACTGAATCCAGAGTCACCCTGTATAAGCTTTGATTTTTGCGTATAATTTGGCACCCTGGATCGGTATTGACTTTCAACTTGGACAATAACCCGATAAACGGCATTTATCGTAGCCTATTCAATCGCGGCTTAAAAGCTCGGCCTCTACGCTCAACAGCTTCTTTGATAGTTCGGCCAGACGGTGACCAGCCGATTGTTCTGCCTTGACCACCAAGCAACTTTGCTCCTGTCTCTTCGCGAGCCAAACGATCCCCCATGGACCCGTCTGTATCACCCTGTTGTCCATGAAGACATTTCCTCACTCTAAATTACAATTTAAGAAGATACTAAGTACATTTCAGTATTGCCTAAATTGGACATGATCAATTGGATTACATTTTGCAAAAAGGAACCACTAGCATTGCAATGTTGCTAAGATTGTGCAACTTCTTTTGTCTTGGAGGAAAAACCCGATTATCCCTTAATAGTTTCTATTTTACTCGCTAAAAACTGTAATTTAAGACAAAATTACCATCTAAATTTCATAGTTTTTCACAATTTCCGCAATTTTATTGCAAAGGATGAAGTTGCACAATCTTAGCATCATTGCAATGCTAGTGATTCTTTTTTGCAAAATGCAATCCAATTTATAGTGACTGCATTGCATTACAAATTTCGCCGAGGGGGTGATATTGAATACGGAGGGGGAAAAATCCATTAGTAAAAAAACTCCAAAAAAGGAACAAAAATTATTGTCTCTGAGATTTTACAACTAAGAGGCCTATCCATAGGTTCCCCCACACGTGGAAAAAAGGAGACTTCATTCAACACAACAGGCATCGACTCAACGTATTTGTGTTCGATGAACAAAAAATGTCATTGGTTGGATTTAAAATAGTGTCCAGGCATGATTTGTGTTGATGTGACACAATTTTGTGTTGATCAATGTAACGTTAGTGTTGACCATGGCCGGATTAAGGGCATGGTCACATGGGCCGCGGCCCATGGCGGCAAATCTAGGGGGCGGCACATTTTGCAATTTTTTTGAATGTAGGTATAAAAAAAATCGAAGTTAGAAAAAAAATTACAAACGAGAAAAGGCAACAAAATCTCTCATTTCCTGAGAGTATAGTAATTTCTAATTTTGTCGTCTTTCAGTGATACAAGAGACAGCACCTTTAATTAGTCGAGTTAAGACAGAAACCAAACATGCAATTTGGCCTGGATCGGCGCGACTTAGAGATAAATGATGACGAGGACTTGAGATGAAAAGGATAAGCCCTCGGCGTGGCGGTCGGCATGTAACACATATTAGCGCCTACAAGACTGCACGAATACTTCACGCATTGCATCAAACACAGTGCGGTCACTGCAGTCAGCGTGAAACGCTTAGCGCCTACAAGACTGTCGGAATACTTCACGCATCGCGCCAAACACAATGCAGTCTGCGCGGCGCGGCGGCGTAAGTTAAAATCATTAAACTACATTAATGTTTGTACTTTCATAATCTTTTCGTTCATTTCTTATGAATGAAAGGCCTTGTCCACACAGAGATAGGTTAACGGAACTTAACTTTCGCGCAAAGTTTGCTAGTAGTGTTGACAGGGCTTTCCCAAAAAATGTGTCCAACACAAGTAAACGCGTCTTCTCCATCCTTCCCCCGCTGCCACGTTCACTTGATGGTTTTTATTGATGTTTCAAAACGAACGAGAAGGGGGCGGCAAAATACAGGCGGCCCATGGGCGGCAAATAGGTAAATCCTGCCCTGGTGTTGACTAAATAGAACCAACGCAAAGCACTAGGTTAGATACCACAAAAACTGCGTGTCGGATCTACAAAAAATGTGCACGAACAACAAGACTTTAAATCTGACCAATAAAACTATGCGTAGATCCTAGATATGGTTCGTCTTGTGTAGACCATTTTTTTAAAAACAATTTTCCTTGATTTTAATCAAATTTTAGTCGTTGGACATTTTAAAAAATTAGACCGTATTGAGCGTAAAAAACCGCAAGTGGAAATATTATGTGAGAAATAATCATGCGAAAATCGATTGAATAAAATAGAACTATGAAGCATGTAAATCCTATGGAAGTTTGATTACTTTAGTTTGAATGTCAAAAAATTCATTTAAACATAGTATCTTTTAGCAGGAACAGTTCTAGTGTTGGCAGTGGCATGATTTTTTGTCATTAATCTGTAAAGGAGGCATATCAGGGCTAAAATATACTAATGGAGAAGGAAGCAGTCCGCATGTAAAATTCCATGTCGGGCGTTTCCGTAAGCAAGAGGAAATCGAATGCGCCTTCATTCCATCGGGTATGTATCACGGGCATCCGCTAAGCGCGAATAGTAGCACCCAGGCTATACTATCAATGTTTTTACAAGAAGATTATTCAACTACCCAGACATCTTTACTCGCTCTTTCTACATGAATATATCTTTGTATACTTGCTTTTTGCAAAAAAAAAAAAAAAAAAAAAAAAAAACCGCAAAATATCGGCTTAGAATTTTGGTAAAATCATGCATTTATATGTGAAACAGAGCTCCGAGGTGCGCGTGTACACAAAGTTTTTGTTCTAATGAACGCAGTTTGGATCCTTTCTGCTATATTGGGTCCAAATGTTCTCTAAATACTACTTTTTGAAAAAGTTCAAACTCAACCCTCTTATCCGACCTATTTTTTTCGACGTTTAAACAACAGAAACACGTCTATTTGTTTTTTTTTTTTTAAAAATAGAGGCGTACTATTGCAAATACTTATGTGAAACAATGATAAATCGATGATGTCGATCAAATATGAGTATATCGTTTAAATAGAGCTATCCTCGATCTATTGAGGATTTTGAGTTCTTCTACTTTTTCTCAAAAGAATCTCTTCTTTTCCTAAAAGTTCTAGAATGTTCCGTTTATGATTCTTTTTTCTATTTTTCCCCGTTTTCCCTCTTACCGTTTTTTTCACCTCTTTACTCCAGATTCTCTCTTCCCCCTTTTTTAAATCATCAGAGCTACGTGTCGTTTGAAGGATTGCAGGCTTGGTCGGAGTAGATGAAGACGCGCGCATGCAGTCGAGGGAACAGTGGCGTGGCGTGAATTGCGATATACCGATTGTTATGCCATTTAAACCTATGAAAAAAGATCGATAAACAGGGTGTTCGCAGCAAACACCTTAATAATCGATTCTTTACCATGGGTTTAAATGATATAACAATTGATACATCGCAATTCACGTCACACCGCTGCGAGGGAAATGTAATAATAAAAAAGTTACATCGTGCTGTTCAAGCAATAAAAGGTAACCGTGTGCACTTGGAAGCATAAATGCAATAATAGCGGTATTAATGAGTTGGTTAGTTGAATATTATTAATCTCGAGGAACTGGTCGGTCTTCCCCCGACGTAGTACGCCGCGCGCTGCGTCGGCTAAGGAAGCTGCTGCTAACAGACAGCGCTGCGAGATCTTGATCTGCGGATCTTCGTTTTTTCCGATTGTCTTATCAATGACTAAAATTGAAAAAAAGCAAATTTTTATCCCTATTTCACACTTTTCTCCTTCTATTTTTCACGTATAGCCAATATTATTCCTAAGATACGGCGCACAATGGAACAAGGATGAAGCACAAAAACATAGCCCGAATATACGAATGAAGGAGGAGAGAATTAAAAAATGGGTAAACAATGCTAAAAATGTTAAAAAACACTAAAAGGCAGGACGTTTCGAGCTGTTACTAGCTCATTTTCAGCTGCAAAAATACAAAAAAACAAGTAAAAAATTGAGTGGCGACCTGACCCCAGTCGTTATCACGTAACCACGTTATCAGTGGTTACAACATTTTTAGCCTTGTTTACCCATTTTTTTATTCTCTCCTTCTTCAATGGAACAAGTAAATGGGAAAAGTCGGACAAAATTTAAACATTTTAAAGGCCATAACTCTATCATTACAAAACGTCGGGTCTTAAAAGTGTACCAATTGGTTTTTTCGTTAAATTTACTTAAAAAACACCCCTTAAAGTTTAAAATTTGACGAAAAAGTTAAATGTTTAATTTTGCAGTTCTAGTAAAAAAAAGTCATGTCCGACCTCTTTCATTGACTCGATCCACCGTGCGGTGGCTCTTCTCGTAATTTACAGATGGCCATCGTCCTTTCAAAAAGAAAAATGAGCAGGAGATTAGGAAGAGAAGGGGGAAAACAAAAAAAAAATTGTACAACATGAATCCTGTAAAATTAGTAAAACTTTCAAATTAATAAATTTAATGATTCTTGACGCGTGAATTCAAACCTCCCGCTCACGAAAACGCAACGGTCTACGTGAGTCAAATCCTACAGTCTCTTCGATACGATAATCGGGCAGCCTCAATCTTGACACTTTGGCACAGCTGTAGCAAGCTGTCACAGTGTGAACAACACAGGGTGAGAAATAAACAGTGCTCGGTTGAGGAGCCTGACGAAACTGTTGTAGTAGGTATGCGATTGGACTCACGTAGAATGTTGCGTCTCTTGTGACCGGGCAATTCAAATTTCCCATAAACGATGTAAAATAAAAACGTCAATATCTCAGTTTGGAGTTGATCTCAGTAATCTTCGATGCAAGAACGATGTTGTTCGTGAAATTCTGGTTAGAAACATGTATCAGAGTGCATAAATAATTCGTACCTTGTCCAGTTGTCCATTGTCAAAACTTGGCAAAGGTTTCCTCCTATCCAATGCAGCCGACATTTTTCTTTGTACCAGGAGTCTTTGTAGAGTCCGGTGACCATAGGGTATAAATGGACGTATCCCTGCCAAACAAAACTATGTGCATTGAGACATGAGCCCTGAGACCCATAAGAATACATGCATGACAGAGCTCACGTCATAATGCGCACATAGCTCCGTTTGGCAGGAATACGTCCAAATGTCTTGAAAGCTCCCTTGAAATGTTTATGGTTTTTCCCCGTCCAGTAACGGAGCCCCAAATCGTTACCAGCGGGCAATCCGTGGTGTAAACGACAACCCGGCAACGCGATTCGGAAAATGAAGTCTCTCGAACAGATTTTGTAATAAAAACTTGGTGAGTCCATGCCTATAACGGCAGTGGCTGTTCTTGGAGGATAAAGAGTGCAGTTACAAGATAATTATAATTAGCATATTAATTTCCCCGCTGCTATTGCGAGATAAAGCGCTCCCGCTCCCTGAAATTTATTTACCGGTCTGTCACGGGGGTTTTTCTTAACGCGCTTTCTTCCCCGCCTTGGCTCGGGCTCCAACCCCCTCCCTCTTACTGCGCTTCTTCCTTCAGCCAATTAGGACCCCACCAGACGACCTTGCCGTTGATGGATCCCGTGTAGGCTAGTCATTAGCACTCTGCACCTCTCTCTCACTCCGTCTACCCCTGAAAGTGTGTCAAACAGAAACAGGAAAAGCAAGAGAGAGGCGATCATTCCATGCTGCCGTGCTAAAGAAAAACGCCGTATGAGCCTTCAGGCGTTGCCAAATGTCCTTTAGTAAAACGCGAATTTCCTGGTAAACATACGAATATTTTCCTCCCAATTGTTTTTTTGATAATTTTGATCGCAATTTTACCTAAAGATTCTGGAAATGCAAAGGAAAAATATTCATAACTTCCCTCAAAAATAAATATTTTATCGAAAGAAATTTGGCAACTCGAATGTTCATACGCCGTTTTTCCTTAGCACGGCAGCATAGGTTTACCAAACACAGCTAGTCTTAACGACTTTAAATTTTTTGACGAGTCACAAGCAAAAACTCTTCAGATTCTTGAAGTAGAGTGTATACTGAGTCATTTAAGCCAAAAAGAAAAAAATTCTGTCGAGCTCCTGGAAAATAAAGTCGATTTAAAGGTATTTTTGGGCTAAAATAGCCAAATTACCCATAGCAAGGCCCGTCATATTATTTAAAAACTTGTTTTCTTCCTGGGTATTATGCCCAAGTTTCTTGAACATGCATATTTTAAGCCTCCGATTACTTAAACTACCAATTTTAACCATATGGTAAATTTTGGGGGCCTAAAATGAGCCCTCAGAGCCAAAATTTGCAAACATTTTTGAAAACTTCGGATTTTCAGGGGGGTGTTTTTTTTTTTTAACGTTGTTTTTTTCTACAGTCGTCAATGAGTAATTCTGAAGGGCATTTTCGATTACATAATTGAAATTTTGACTGTTCAGGTGAAGGGGGAAGGGGGCACCAGGCTTTGCTTTGCCATTCTCACAGTTTCTGAAAACGCTTGAAAATGCCCTATTATATTGGAAGTCCAAAATATCCCTTTTTATTCATTAATTACTGTATCTGATATTATAAAATATGCAGCAGGAGTTACTGCCCCCCCCTCCTCCTCCCTACGAGATGCATGTAAACCTTGATCTTACTGCGCGCGCTACCGGATCCTTGCTTTTCGCATCCGGGCATTTGCAGGATAAACTTGTAGCATAAACATGTCCATTTATATGTAATGCTAAAGACCGCCAAATGTTTTATTGCAAATGCCCGATCTACTGTACAACGGACTGCCATCACGCGAAAAGCAAGGATCCGTTAGCGCGCGCAGTAAGATCAAGGTTTCCATGCATCTCGTAGTGAGGAGGAGGGGGGGCAGTAACTCCTGCTGCATATTTCATAATATCAGAAGCAGTAATTAATGAATTAAAAAGGGATATTTTGACTTCCAATGTACTAGGGAACTTTCAAGCGTTTTCGTAGCGCGCGCAGTGAGATCAAGGTTTCCATGCATCGCGTAGTGAGGAGGAGGGGGGGGGGGGGGCAGTAACTCCTGCTGCATATTTTATAATATCAGATACAGTAATTAATGAATAAAAAGGGATATTTTGGACTTCCAATGTAATAGGGCATTTTCAAGCGTTTTCAGAAACTGTGAGAATGGCAAAGCAAAGCCTGGTGCCCCCTTCCCCCTTCACCTGAACAGTCAAAATTTCAATTATGTAATCGAAAATGCCCTTCAGAATTACTCATTGACGACTGTAGAAAAAACAACGTTAAAAAAAAAAACACCCCCCTGAAAATCCGAAGTTTTCAAAAATGTTTGCAATTTTTGGCTCTGAGGGCTCATTTTAGGCCCCCAAAATTTACCATATGGTTAAAATTGGTAGTTTAAGTAATCGGAGGCTTAAAATATGCATGTTCAAGAAACTTGGGCATAATACCCAGGAAGAAAACAAGTTTTTAAATAATATGACGGGCCTTGCTATGGGTAATTTGGCTATTTTAGCCCAAAAATACCTTTAAATCGACTTTATTTTCCAGGAGCTCGACAGAATTTTTTCTTTTTGGCTTAAATGACTCAGTAGACACTCTACTTCAAGAATCTGAAGAGTTTTTGCTTGTGACTCGTCAAAAAATTTAAAGTCGTTAAGACCAGCTGTGCAAAGTAACGTATCGACGACGGTGAAACCTCCAAATCACGTATTTCGTTTGCGGTATTTTAAATCTCCACGCAAATTTTATCATTTTCAGAAGAAGTCTGCAACGTCGCAAGCCGAGATACATCGTTTTGGGGTTTCATCATCGGTATCGCGTGATCGTTCCTCTGACGTAAGGGCGTAACTGCGTGTAGAGATAATTCTCATTTGTGCTTCAAGTTTTAATCGCATGTTTTTAAATACTATACCAACATTTGAACTGCATTTTGCAATTTGGAACTATAAATTCTGGCTTGTCTGAAAAAACACGTATGTGCATAGAGAGACTAATGGCACATACGTTGTTTTTAAACCGGCCAGAGTTTATAGTTCCGAAATGCAAAATGCAGTCCATTTATAAATACTTCATAAACATTTTAAAGAAATTTCAGACATATTTATTAAAATGTCTATAAAAATGATTACTCACTATTTAATAGTTTTAAATTGTTGGTCAAAATGAGTGTTGTGATAATTTTAAATTCTTAATTTTTACCTTTCATACCAACAATAAAATACACCTTTTTTCATGTAAAAGCCGGTTTTTCAAAACCGAGAATGCCCAAGTTGTCACCTAAAATCGCTCGAGAACATATTTTTATCTTTATTGAAAATGCGTTTTCTAAAGATCAAACTTATTTTTTCTTAAAAAATAAACTTGCTTTTTGTGTGCTATCAGGGTTACCCCCCGCACGCTACCCTTAAGTGAAGGGGGTGGACCCCCGCGACTTTCTCACAACTTGACTGCAGTAACCCTCCACCCGCGTAAAAAAGCAATTAATCATCCAGGACGGACCTCTAAAAATTCTGTAAATATGAGTCTTCAAGTGGGACAAGTGAGAAGAATTAGTTTGGGCCTGGATGCATTGTCATAGGTTTGTGAGACCATTGTTAGTTTGTCTGGAGCACGGCGAGACAAGTTCATACATAGGTAACTGCAAGTGAGGATACGGATGGAAACAATAAAACATAAGTTTATTTGTGTTTTATAGGCTTATCAAAATACTGGGTCGTGGAGATGATTATCCGGCCGCTATCCCGGGAACACTTTTCAGCCATTCAATGCAAATGAGGTGCCGATGTTTGAGCATGCGCGTAGGTCATAGGTCACCCACTACGGTTGGACACCGGCGCTCCCTCCCCCTCCTCTCGGGATGTTTACTTTTCCCTCTCTTCCCTCGGGTAAAACAGCGAGGATCCTCGGAATCTAACCGGTAATTTACCAACTGATCGCCCGATCGGTGGACGTTCCATCAAAAGCTCCTGAGCGACTTCGCTCCACTCGCGTAAAAGAAACTAAATATTCGACTCGTCAAGCGGGAAAAAATTGATTTTACGATATGAGTGATACGCATGGATTAACCGAAGTGTCACTTTTTTACGAATGTCTAGTACTCTTTTCTGATGCTTTGTACCAATTCGAAACGAAGACTTTCCTCTGCGATTTTCAGGATAATTTTCACACTCGTTTCTGAATCCGCTCCTTTTCTTTCCATTCGAATGGTTCAAGTTGTGGTTGGAGGAAGGTTGAGGAAGAAAACAACTTTCCTTGGCAGAGAAACCTTTTTACTTTCTCGCTCCCCTACACTGAGAAAAAAATCTCGGTGTATTTACTGAGAAAAGGGTAAAATTACCAAGAATTCAGGGTTCTATTTGATCCCAGTTTTTTCTTGGTAAAATTACCACTTATGGAATTGGTAATTTTATTGAGAAATCTCGGTAAAATTTTTGAACTTTCTCGGTAATTTTACTGGACCTTGGTAAAAACGCCAATATTTTTTATCGACTGTGGTAGAATTACCGAGATAAAATGGCAAAGTTACTATGAGAATTGATTACCAATAAAAGTGGTATTCTTACCTGGAAAAACAGTAAAAATACCGGTTTTTAAGTAAGCTTACCAGCCTGTCTTGGTAAAATTACTAATAATTGGTATAAAAAGTGAAATGGTAAAGGTACCAACGGACCTTCGTAAAAACGCCGAGAATTTTTTTCAGTGTAGGGTAGAGGAAGTGTTGTCATCCTGCAAGGAAAAAGAAAAAAAAAGTTGAAATTTCATCATTTCTAGACGTTTTAAGGTCCCAGGAGTCTAATAACCATCCTTGAAAAAATGTGTGTCCGTCCGTCCGGCGTCCCCCAAATCTGTGTACAGCAATATCTCAGAATCTATCTGTTTGATTTCATTCAAAATTTGCATATAGAACACCATATCTATGGTCTCTCTTTTTTTTTTGTCGAATTGCATTAGTTTTTTTGGGAAGTCTCTCGTTCCATTGAGAAAACCACCATACAACACTTATTTCGTTAAGAAAACGACTTATAAGTGAGGTCGAGTAAAATTCCAGGTCTGGCACTGAGAATTTTCCTGTATATTATGAAACATGTTCTTACTGTTTTTTGGTTGTAACAGGATCATTCCATCATTCTTTGCTTTTTTTCGCGGAAAAGACAACCTCTTCAATTAAAAAAATAATATGCTGTTTTAGCATCTAGGATGTCAAAAATGTGTCTGGTGATCCCTAGATGCTGCATTTACTACCCCCGCAGTTACCTTTACATCTTGTGAATGCAAATTCAATTGCGTGGGCAATCAAGGCAGCATTTTAGGATCACCATACACATTTTTGACATCCTAGGTGCTAAAACAGCATACCATTTTTTTCAGTGTTTGAGTTTATGTGCATTAGCGTAAGTAAAAATAAACCTTGAAAAAAAAAAAAAACACAATGTGGTCGAATTTAAAGTGTTGGCTTTAGTTGACAATAAATAAATATTAATACTCGCGTCTGTCGAACTTGCATTTAATTAAATTTTGTCGAAAAAGATTATTCCGATTTCACTTTTGCATCATGTTCATTTTAATCGATGAAGTTGATTATCTCAATGCACTTGAGAAACTTTAGGCTGTTTTTACTGACTGAAATGTCTAGTTATACGGTGATTTTGTTATAGTCAGGGTATTTTTGCTCCTTTACACCAGTAAGTACAAGTTTATCCTACGGCTTCAGATCACACCCAACTCGAGTTGGGTTAACTCTACTCCGTCGTTAAAGCGAGTGAGTGTGTGATAGCGACGTCAGTACAACAGTGAAATCAATCTGAGGCTTGGAACTGCCCATTAAAAGAGATACGGTGATAGGTGTGTTGTGATTGAAGTCGAATTTTACTGTTGAAAACGTGCGAACGAGCTTGTTTAAATTTATGGACACGCCTCGCGCCGTATATGATCACGATTTCTTCGGGGTACCATTCAACTCAATGGTAAATTCTATGGTAGTTATCGTCCTCTTAAAATGCTTTCTCTTTCTCCGCAAACCCTCCTCACAGTATTTCCACAGTATATTCTTATACTTTTCAAGATAAGAGGCGAGAAGTTACTAATCTAACTCACAGATGATCAGCCTTTCTCTAAGAGAGAGAAAAGGAAACTGTGGCAGAAAACCTGAAACATCACTTACCAAATCATGTGAATATTGTAAGTTTCTTTATAGTTGGACCAAGCTCTGGAGAAATTAATCCATCCACGTCAGTTTGTTGTGAAAATCAAGGTGTTTCAAGTCGTATTCATTGTATTCCTAAGTACTAAGGTGAAGGATGAAGCTAAGACCCTTTTTTCTCAAAATATTTTGCCTCAACTTTGAATGCTCTCCTGTTAAAAATGTACCACTAGTTTAGGTAGCTCATAACTACTTCCAGCTCATTACTTTCCTTCACAATAAGGTTTGGTTCTTTCCTCCACAATGTAGTTCAATTTACTCTGGAAAGCTACTTTGTTTTGCTTTATACTTTACTAATATTTATTCCATTCCTTTAAATGGACGGTTTCAACCAGAACCCCAAAAACTGCGTTTCACAATGCCTAATTTCACATCTTGATTTATGTTGATTTCTATTCATTCTTAGATTTGTTTCACGGGAAAACGAAGCAAAAGAGACGTTTTGGAATTTTTTTTAGATTTTATTTTGCATATTAAAAAAAATATGCTGACAAATTTCAGGGTGGAACGTTGCTTAGTTTTCTTGAGTAAAAGTGATTCTGGTGAATATTATCTGAAAATAAAATGGTTTGTCTACCTGAAATTGAAATTCACGGGAACCCCTCTCTCTATAATTTGCTTCATATTTAGTATTTACTCCCGCGTTTGATCTGTGGAAACTTTTAACGATGTTGGACGCCCTTGTCACTACACTGCCGTGCCAGGGAAAAAATCCGTATCAACAGTCGAGCTTTGTCAAACTTCCTCCGATGAAGTGTTTTTTTTTTAGGACACCTGTGAATATTTTTTCTTGAAATTTTCAGGAACCTTAGGTGTAATTGCGAACAAAAGTATCTGAAAAGCTGGAGGAAAAATATTTACATATTCTCCCGAAAATTCATGATTACCAAAAGAACTTTGGCAACGACTAAAGGATCATACGGCGTTTTTCCCTAGCATGATCGTATAGTGCGTCTATTAAAGGACTGTTTACGCATAAAGCACAGTAAAAAAGCGCGATGACGTTTCGGAGAGGGCACGAAGTTTAAAGGCAAGAGACGTAAGGCACGGGGGCAAAGGCAAAGAGGCATAAGGCACGAAGGTACAGGCAAGACGCGAGAGGCGTTGATACGCCCCCCCCCCCCCCCCAGGCCTGGGCGCTCGGAGTAAATGAGCTGGAAAATGATGTTAACTTCCAAATGATTATTTGTAGTCTACCACAGTAACTTCCATAATTACTTATTGATTACACCCCCTTCCCCTCGCCTATGGCCTCTTTCTTCTCCGGTCGCAACTCGTCCTCCCGCACCTCGCCCGTCTTTTCCTCACAGAGAGCGCATAATTTTGTTTTCTTTAATTTTTTCGAATTAAAATGCTAATTTTTTGTTTTCTGTTCCCCCTTCCTCCCCCCCCCCCCGCAACCGCCATCAATCGCCCGTCTTATTAAGACTGTCGCCGACGCGGTGTTGCCAACCGTCAGCAACTTGTCTCGGATAATCACGTGTGCAACAAATTAAGAATGTAAATTTTGGCAGCTCAATTGTCAAACATGCCAAATTTACAAGTAATCTTTACGCCAGAAGGCTATCGTGATCCCCTAAATGCAGTTAAATATACGATTTTAAGAACATTCTTTTCTGTATTCCTCGAATTCACAAGGAAAAATTGCAGAAAGAGCCCTTTGAATATGACCAAGGAAAATATTCTCAAGTTCTTCGAATAAGGGGCCGCCCCTAAATTACGTAAAGCTCTTTTTCTACATTTTTGACACCCCCCCCTTCCCACGGGGTAACGCTTTTGTGACGTAGGTCCCTATCTTATAATACGTAAAAAAAATGGTGTAACAGTCATCTCGACCCCCCCCCCCCCCATCGCCCATAGAGCGTTACGAAATCCAGGGATGGTCCCTAATGGTAATTTATCGGAAGAAATACGGAAATGCTCAAATGTTCGTAGCGCGTTTTTCCTTAGTGCGACTTTGTGGAAAGTACAAAATATTGGTGGTTGCGCTCATTTAATAACTTCGCAACGCCTCATTTTCTTTGCTGCAAAGGCAGTGCGATTCAGAGTTGTCTGGTGCGTTAGTTCAAGAATTTCCTTCTTTTTTTCTCCTTTTTCCTTTTAATTTTTTTTTTTTTCCGCTCGTAGTCTTTTGTCGGGTTTTAATTTCAATTAGCACCACGTAAATATTCCAGTAGTTGCGCCCTCGACAATGACTGTTTCCACTTCCGAGGTTTCTTTGACACTTGATGAAAGCTGGTAATTTTTATGTGGCGCGAGATTCATTCAAATTCCTCCCCGCCGAGATTGCAAATTAATGAAAGGAACCCGGATGATCTCGAGGAAAAAATTACGACTTTAGTAACGTTTTGAAGTCTTGCGCCTTATCCACCCGTCCCTACCCCCACTAGATCATTTTCGCCCCCGGGGATGTTCTTGACAGAGAAGCGACGGCATGTTTTATACCCCAGAAGTTGGAAGAATGTGAAAATTCTGAGGAGACTGCTCGTCGCAATCTACAATTTCTCCGCTTAGATTTTGACACGGAAGCTTTTTTTTATTTTTTTTTTTAGGTTGAAAACATACTATATCGTTTCACACAAGTCATTACAGGGGCCCTATAAAGACTAAATTACAGAAGAAGGAAAAAATAACGGATGAGAATAGCTACGAAAATCTATCATGAGGCCTATCGGCCGATGATGACAAGGATTTCAAGCCTGTTGAAAAAATCAGCCATTGTCAAAGGCTACCTCATTGATATACTGCCCTTCTTAGGGGAGTTTATGGATTGGACCGCCTTTAGTTCATATTAAGAGGTAATAGATTAGTTATCAGAACTACAAATTTCAATCCTGGTGCTCTTTTCCTACTAGATTTTACGTTTATTCTAACTAAATAATGGCCAGAGCACTTGAAATTACCATTGGCGAATGACTCTTTAGATCAACTAGGATATTTGTCTATTGATTCTGATTCGACAAGCCAATCATTATCCCTAGTTTTGGGAGTTATTATTTATTTAACGCCTGAGCTAGCTGATCTAAAATAGCCTATTCAGTGCTAGAATTGTATCCTCCTCTTATAAATACATGAAAGTACCAAAAAAATTTGAAATCTTAATTTCGAAACTATAGCATTAAGCTAAATCTGACTTTTGGCCATGAGCCTTCATTTTTTGACGTATCTCAAGATCTTGATGGGGGAAAATGGGGAAAATCCAGCTTGCACATTGTTGTATAAAAATCTGATCAATCTGAAATGTGATTTTAATTAATTGTATCGCAACTTTGTTGGTTTTATAGCTATTATTCACGGCTGAATGTTGCTTCTTTTTTATCGCGTTTCGTTTTACGAGGTGCTAAAGAGTGCCATAAATTTTGCTCTGATATTGATGGTATATAAAAATTCGTTTTCACACTTGACGTTAGCACTTATCTTTTTAGGAGCAATTTTAAACACCCGAATTGAGGGAAGTAACCATAAAAAGGTATTTTCAATGTCACATAAATGACTCGCACGAATATGTTTCAGTTACTGTAGGTGCACCAAAATTTTTTTATAGTTATAAATATTGTAAATGAACATTAAAGGGATCAAATTTATCAGAAAAGAATCACATAATTATATCTGGTCCATTTCTGGCTTATTCCTCTGCGAATCTGTGCCGTTCATTCGTGAGCAAGGACTTTTCTCCGCCGCACAGTGGAACGAACTAATAGAAGAGGTCGGACATAAAATTTTGGACGAAAGATTCAAATTTATATGTTTATTTTGCCCCAAATTTAATTTCAAAGGAAGTTTCTTAAAAGAAATCTCACGTAAAAACCGATGAAACTACTTTTAAAATTTTCTGTTTCATATTTTTGAAAATATAAGCTCTCAAAGTTTCCAAATTTTGTCCGACTTCTACCAATGACTCGACTCAGTGTGCACCGCTTAAAAGGACTTAGGACGATTATCCTAGAAAGGGTTACTCAAGAAAATCCTCTATACACTGGAGAAAAAACACATTGGATCAGAGTCCAGACTCTTAAAAACATCGACAAGAAAAAGCACTCTTGATTCAATCAGAATCTAGCTTAAATCAAGAACCAAGCCTCTTCAATTAAGCGGATTTCGTTTTGATTCAAGCAAAAATCCGATTGAATCAAGAGTATTTTTTCTTGTCAGTGTTTTCAAGAGTCTAGACTCTAGGTGTAATGTGTTTTTTCCCAGTGTATATATATATATACTGAGTCTGAGGTTTTTTTTTTTTTTTTTTTTTTTTTTTTTTTTATTACGGTGTAGGATCGGCCCAAAAGCGACACTAATCGACATCCTTTTATAAATATTTTTTTCCGTCAGTGTGAGGTCGGACTAATATCGTCTCCTTTGCAAACAAAAGCTAGCGACTGACGCCGAGCGTGGCAACTGAGTGGTGGGAAAAGTTGGGACGGTAATGAAAACCATTAAAAGCTCATCTCGTTACGACGGTGGTGCATCTCCTCATTGCGATCTAAGATCCGGAGCCGGAGCCAGCGTGCAGCATCAGCCGCGCCGCGGACGCGGCCGCAGCAATTAAACAGTTCAATCCCAGATCGGAACAAAACATCATCGCGTGGCTCATTAAGTTTTATTATTCTTATTCAATTCTTCCGCCCCCTCCATTCTCCCAGGTGCCTCCCTCCGCTCCTTTCCGCCCTTGCCAAGTTGCCATCGAGGTTACACTGAAAAAAAATTCTCGGCGTTTTTACCAAGGTCCGTTGGTACCTTTACCATCTCACTTTTTTTTACCAATTATTGGTAATTTTACCAAGACAGACTGGTTAGCTTACCTAAAAACCGGTATTTTTATTGGTTTTTTCAGGTAAGAATACCACTTTTATTGGTAATCAATTCCCGGTAACTTTGACATATTATCTCGGTAATTCTACCACAGTCGATAAAAAATATTGGCGTTTTTACCGGGGATCAGTAAAATTACCGAGAAAGTCAATAACTTTACCGAGATTTTTCAGTAAAATTACCAATTCCATAAATGGTAATTTTACCAAGAAAAAACTGGGATCAAATAGAACCCTGAATTCTTGGTAATTTTACCCTTTTCTTAGTAAATACACCGACATTTTTTTTCCAGTGTACTTCGGGAAACGTAGATTAGGGAAATCAGCTTTTGCTGATTTAATGACTCCTTCATCCTTCCGATATTCGATAGTCATGTTTGTTGGTTCCAAAATAAAAACAAGAATATAATTTTTAGTTCAAAGGAATGGTAGAAGAAATTGGTTTGAGGATGGTAGAATAGTGCTGAGTTATACTTCACTGGAAAAAAGTCTCTTAGATCAAGAGTCCAGATGCTAAAAAAACTATGTCAAGGAAAAATACTCGCGATTCAAACAGATTTTTGCTTGAATCAAGAGCCAAGCCTCGTGATATTAAGTGGATTTCCTTTTGATTCAAGCAAAAATCTAATTGAATCAAAAGTACTTTTTCTTGTCAACTTTTCTAAGAGTTTTAACTCAGCAAGAGTCAATTTTTTTTACCGAAAACATCAAGGCTAAAAAATTTATTACATTGAAAAATTTGAAAAGTGTTCAGCTCACGAAGAAAATATGAAAATCCATAAAAAAAACATTCGATGAACGGAAAACGGTAAATGACAACAATTTTGTTTTGCTCACGTCATATTATTTTTACCTTATCCATTGTTCTCAATCGAAAATGATTCTGTGACTGATGCTAAAGGTCTAGCCAATTGAATTTGCGAAAGTCTCTCGCTAAACGAGCAGTTTGGTGAAACATAGTTTTTCCGTTTTTGCCAATTTTGAGGTTTCGAGGGACTCTTCTTAAATGGACCGAGCTCACCACAGCGAACCCATTTTCAGTTGGTGCGTCTATGCTCGGATGCAGATGCGGCACCAACGCATTACCAAGAAAGGCATCCGAAACGATTAAATTTTTCCATTCGCCCTCGAATAATATCGCGATCTTCCGCCCCATGGATCGTGCGATGGGCGAAATAAGTAAATCTGATAATTGCGGCAACTATGACTGTTGAGGTGTAGGCTATGAAATTCGTGTGGAGTCCTACCGCAATCTTTTTTGCTTAATTTTTCATCGGTGCCGATGCGATCACGCTAGTTCGAGAAAAGCGTAAAAGCTTTCGAGGCTCCAATTAAAGGCTTCGCGGAAATGCCAGAGTTCCGATGAACATCGCTTAATCGAAATCTCTCATTAAAGTCTGACCGCAAAACTTCATATTTTTCTACGAATCTTCAGGTTTGAAGTCGTCGTGACAAGGATCGATGAACGTTGCATCAAACGTCCTTGCAGACAAATTCTCCTGCAAAAGACCGAAAATCGACTGTCTCTTATGCTCATAAAGGAAAGAAAAAAAGAGAAAAAATAAGACATTTCAATAAACACGCTGAGCAAGTTTTTTTGAATAGTTTATTTTTTTTTATACATTTTTTCCGTATTTTGTCTGTACGTAATACGTCATATTAGGCGTGCCAGTTTCATTTGCATGATTTAGTAAAAAAAAAATGTAACCTATCTGGCCTAGTAATGAGAATGGTTTCAGAGAATTCATATGAGAGGAGTGTCATATTAGAATGTCATGTCAGATTAGAAGTCTGTGACGCTCCCTGATTGGTTGCGACTTTTTTCCCATTTATGCAACCTCTCCGCTTCCAGTCTCGGACGAGGATAAGCAGACAAGATGGCAACTGAATTCTAAACGTTATGAGGATTTATTATTTTCAACGCCCTGAAATAAGTGCAATACATGCTATGATGGATATTTTTGTCAAGAATTATGATTATCCCATAAGAATCATTCTTTTCTCGGATGAAACAGATTCTTCCAGATCAGATTTCCTCACTGTGGTTTTTACGAGCTTACAATTACTTTAAAACTGAAAACTGATGAACCGATTAGAGTGGCACAGACATGCCGATATCCTTCTAACATAGAAGCGTTTTATGATTTTTGGTCAGCTCTTTGACTGGTGTTCCGATAAATCCTTGTATTTGTACAGCTAAAAATTAGGGGCTCATTTACAGGTCATTTATGAAATTAGGACACGCTTATGATGCAATTTCCACTTGGCGCTAAGTCTATCTATGCATGAAAACTGTGGGAAAAACTTTCTATCTGCTTTAGATTGAATGGTGTTTTTCACCGCTACGTCTTCTGTTTAGGTTGCCTTTGGACAGAAAATAAGCCCTGAGCAGGCT
Source organism: Bemisia tabaci (assembly GCF_918797505.1). Lineage (NCBI taxonomy): Eukaryota > Metazoa > Arthropoda > Insecta > Hemiptera > Aleyrodidae > Bemisia > Bemisia tabaci. The sequence goes on along the minus strand of NC_092793.1, from coordinate 75,508,175 downwards.
TTTAACTTCCTTAAAACCCAATCCATCCTTCAAAGAAATAGGTTTCCGCTCAAATATTCCAAAGTAGATGAAATTTTTCACGTAAATGAGATTTAACAGAAAGGATATCTATGAAATCCACGAAATGTCTCACAGACGTTTCTTAAAAACGAGGAAAAATTGAAACATTTCAAAAAGAACTTTGAGTCGTCCAATAAGATTAGTCGTGATGATGAGATTGTGTTTGTAAAATTTCCCATAGAGCACTATTTAAATCACAAGGTCTAAAGTTTTTATCAACATAATTTAAATATTTTTGAAATATTTACAAAAATAATTATTAATATTTTTTTTCAAGTCCAAACTATTTTTGCAAATAGGTTTCTCACCTACATTTTTAATACCTTTTTTTCATTGCTAAACTCAAAAAATGAAAAACATTTAAATAGTATTGAAAAAAGGGGATTCCGAACTAAGAATTCTCTCTTTACATCACCAAAAAACATTTTCAAAATATTCCTATAAAATTTTCTTGAATATAAAAATAAAAATTTCTGAAATAAAATTTGGTTTTCGACAAACCATTCCGGACCATATCGACCAAACTACTTCATGGTCATTGTTCTCGAATCTTTTGAGAAATGTTAGCGAATTGAGCATTCAGAGTGCTCTTGCGAAGGAAAACTCGACTGCGAGTGCTCGGAAGTTATTCTTATGACAGTGAAAGAAAAGACACCGGGGCGATGAAGGGGAGGCTGATATCAATTAACCAACCCATAATTAACTGGATAACAAATCACATCATACCCCTCAGTCGCGAGCCGCTTGAGGCTCCCCCGCTAACAAGGGGCTCGCATCAAATGGGGGAAGAAGTCGTTCGGAAAAAAATCTTCCCTCGCGCTGGTTTTCCTTTAGCGCTCCACCCAAAATATATCTCTTGTTTTATCCTAATTCACCGAAAAACAAGATTTTTTTAAAAACGTTTCATCTTAATTTTAAAAAAAAAAAAATTATAAAATAATTAAAAATATGTGTTTTAGAAACAACTACCACGTCATTATTTCCAGTGAACTAATAGGCAAAGAAGCGTTGTTTATTTCTGGTTTTAATATAAGATAGAAATATGTTTTGAAAACGTTTTGAAAAACTCAGTTGTTAAAGAAACTTAGAGATAGTAGAGAATATTTAATTTTTCAATTCTAATTATGTAAAGCTTTTGACGAATGTTTTAAAGTTATTAAAAACTGACTTTTAAACTGTAAATGCCCTTCATTAAATTTGTAGCACTTTAAAAAGATTTTGAAAACGACCGAAAAATGAATTAGAGACATATTTAAAATGCACATTGCGTCATCATAATTTTTCTCCTCTCTCAGTCATTTTTGGAATAGTTAAGTTTTTCCCCAATTTAAATGAAAATGTCTGTGGGCTGTGGGGCATTTTATTGTTTCCAGAGATATTTTAGAAACATATTCAAAGCGGCCGGCATTGTGCTTTTAGGCTTCGTCGTTGGAGGAAATGTTAAAATTCAGTGCTTATCCTTGCTAGGTAGAAACACCGTATGGAACCCTTAAATGCTGCCAAATGTACGCATCTATGCGAAAGAATTATTTTTTTAAGGGTGGCTCTTAGAGGTGAGAGAGGAATTAACACAACACCATTTAAAATCAAACATTTGACCCACGCAGTAGCAGTAGCGAGTGCGTGACAGACCCCTCTGAGACGACCATGTTTTGCGAATTAGTCGATATGAGCTAAGAATTGTTAATTTTCCCACGGTCAAAAAAACATCCATTGAAATGAGTCAAAAAGCAATTAAAATACTGGTTCCATAAAGAGTAATTTAGAGGAGCTCATATCATTTTACCGGGGTATGACAATATCGGTGAAAAAAAGAAAGAAAATAAAAGAGGTGACAAAAGGCAGTATAGAACTATTTGGCGGAAAATGGTCAGTCGTGTTGGAAATAAGATGTTAATGTTATACATATCGCGATAAATTAGGCAACCTTAAGCATGGCTCGGGTAAAAGGAACCCTTCATAACAGGACGTTGCAGTCATAAATTTGGGAAACTGACAATGACAATCGCACTTACGGAGTAGCCAGAGGAAACTCAGACTTAGAGAAGGAAAAAGAGGAGGAAAGGGTTCTCGATGAATTAATACACCTGCTAAATTAAAAATTCTGAAGCTTTGTAACCTTGAACCTTGCAGTTCATACGGATGTTTTGAGTTCGCTGAGAAAATATGAAGTCGTGAGGACAAACGCAAAAAGAATATTGTGGACATGATGCAAATACAACAGGAACATGTACTCCCAAGGAAAAGCACTATTTAGAAATACCAAAGTAAACTGAGTTTTGAGTCAGTTACCCACGTACAATTGGACAGCACTAACAGAAGCAGCCAATATTATACCAGACGCTACTTAAGTTCCTATCGTATTTTATTTTTTAACGAAAAACGGAAGCAATATTAAACTAAATATTTTTAAGTGTGTTCTTCAAACTGCAGAGAAATATCAAGTATTATGATGTGAATTTCCAATATCTGCTCACGAGTTATTTTTTAGGTAAAAACTACCAACAGTTACTTGAAATTATTGTGAAATTTCCTCACTCGCTCCAGAAAAATCACACAGAGTTGCAAGGAAATATTTAGGTAAGTTATCCTTGAAGTATGTTCTATTTATTATTTTCGAACGCGAGTAAGTTCAGTTCACGCACTCATCGATGATCCTTGTACATAATCTCTAGCAGGACCCCTGACTGTGGAGGTTTGCATTTCCGCGCCCTTTTGGAGTTTGATATTTTCAGCGGTTTCATTGAAAAAAAAAAAAAAATTGATTTTGACTAGTCAACATGTGGCTCCTTGTTGGGACAGGGCGAAAGTGACAAACTACTCTGCCGTGCTAAGGAAAAACGCCGTATGAACATTCGAGAGTTGCAAAATTTCCCAATATAAAACATGAATTATTGAGTCTAGTCATGTATATTTTTCCTCGGAATTTTCAGATATTTTAGGTTAAATTACGTAAAAAATTGTCTGAAAAATTTGAAGAAAAACATTGATTACGTGTCAATGCCCCGCAGATTATTGCCCCATGAAACAAACTGGAATTTCATTGCTCCGCAAGATGCGGGGCATTGCAATAAAACTTATGGTGCGGGGCAATGAAACAAAATTTTTGCAATCCCCCGCAGGAATGAAATAAAATTGTTTCAAAGCCCCGCACCAAGAATTGTAGAATTTTATTCCCCCGCAGATTATGTTATTGACTTTTGACAACCTCACCTGGTAAAAAAAAAACATCAGTCAGCAAAAAGTTCCTAATGCCATTTTTTATCACTTAACTAGTTACATTTGACAGCCCTCCCTCTTATAATTGGTTGATATCTCATCAGTATATTTTGCAAGGAAATAATATCCATTCAGCAGTCCAGTCCATTTATTTGTAAATATATGAGTGGACGGCAAAACTTGCATGCAACAAAGGAAAAGTATGAGAAAACTCACCACCGAATGCATCGAGCTCTCCAACAAAGGTAAGATCTTTAAATTTCAATCATCCGATATCGTAAAACACTTAAAGTACCGGAATTCACAAAATTCTCAACACTTCCAATGTCCTCCCTTCTTATTCATAAAGGAGTCAATATACTCATTGAAAATTTTAAACTAGCCTTTTTACTTTTTGAAAGTAAAGAGATAAAAATCTTAGACAGCGCTTCTGCTGTTTCAAGCATTTTTAAGGATCTTTTATCAAGATCTCGATGATGGGATTCTGCTGCTAAATCTCTGTTAATGACTGATCATATAAAGAAAAAACAGTCAAATCACAGAGTGCTAGTAGCTTTTATTTTACCAGGTTTGACTCCAGGAAAGCAGGCGCAGGGTGGATGAATTCTAAAAAAAAATAATACATAACAGGCATTAATGACTTTGTTCTCGTTGAACAAAAAATTTCAAGAACTGACAAAAGACCCTCCATAGTTTGGTATGTCGAACATGTTAGATGTAGATTTTTAGTGAGTCCGGAAAGAAGGAGACTTGTGGGTGGGCATGAGCCGAAAAGTGTTTTAGTGGCTTTCTGGAGGTTTGTCTGAATTTAAAAAAAAAAAAAAAAAAACTACCTAAGTTTTTTGTCTTTAATGTGATGAATTTCAATTATTCCTGGAAGTTTCTTCGCCTCTTTTCTTTTAGTTTTTTTTTTCTTTCTTACTTCAAAACTTTTCATCTTTTTTTCAAAATGAAAATCCGGTTTCAGATTTCCTACTTAAGATAAATTAAAATCTAGTGTTTAACTATTATCCAATATTTTACACTGTGTTCAAAATTGGTAAACATCGAGCAATTTAAGAGCCAGAATCTCATCTTTCAAAATTGGGTCAATTTTTTTCTCTCTCTCTTTTAAGTTTTCAAATCACATACTGACTAAAGGCAGAACTAACATCTCACTTGGAAGGAGCCTGCAGCCCAGCTTAGCTATCAAAACTACATGCCAAATTGCATTGGTTAAGTAATCCCTTTAAGAGAAATTTTATTGATCCCTAGGACTATTTTTGCCCTTTTGACAGATTTTGAAGGTGCTGTGGCTGAGTATGTGACTTGAAAAATCCAAGGGGAAAGTAAATTGATGATATAAACCTACTCAGGAAGGAATCAGTGTAGTTTGAGGTTTCCACCATTTCCAAACTACATGCCAAATTACCTTTAATAAGCCCTTTGAGAGATATATTTTATTTACCGCTAGGAGTATTCTTTCCCTTTTGACAGATTTTAAAGGAGTTCCTGTAGCAGTTGATAGTATGTGACTTGAAAAACGGGGACAAAATATTTTAGGTCTCTGTTAGCCCAGAAGAACACCTATTCAAAGTATCAGCAATTTCTGAGTGGGTCATGCATAACCTTTCGCTGCTTTCGCATGGAATGAACCTTAAAAACTGAGAGTTTTAACTTATATGGGGCGATGGTGTAATCAGTAATTTTTAGATCTGCGACCAAACTAATCCAAGAGGAAGGGGCAAAAGATCGTAATAGTCAACATCATCCATCAATGGCAATCATGATGATAGATTTGATATCTGGTTCACAAGAAATGGAAAACCTTAAGCTACACGGATTTGTTCTTTCTGAGTATAGGTTTCCAGCAACGCTCACCTTACTTTCCTCTTGGCTGTTCAGTAATGCATCAAACAGTTCAAGGCCTGACAAAGACATTTTTAGCTGAAGGGTCCAACAATGGCTCATCTTGTTGTTCACCAGCCAGTGAAATGTTCCCATGGTTTAGCTGTGAAGCCCCTAGAGTGAAAGTCTCAACCTAAACCTGTTATCCAAAGGCTATAAGTATTAGGGCCTTTGAAGGGTTTCAATTTTTTTGGCTAATACATGCAAATATGTCCTATCCATGTCGAACAATAGAAGGGAAGTATCAAAGTCTAGAGATACAAGATATCCAAAGAAAACTCAAAACAATGAGATGATGAATCGAAGAGGAAGACAACCAAATATATCACTGATTTGTGGGGGGGCAGAGCAATATTATTTATTTACGCTGTAAGAGCGACTGAGCGACTGAAGAGCTTACCATTCATTCATTGCAGGGTGGCAACAACACATGCTTGCATTTATTAAGAACTTCACCTTACTGACTTCGCCGAATTATGACGAAAATAATTTTCTGATTTTACAAACAATTTTGAAGACTTGAAACCAATTTCAGCCGAGAAAAAGTAGGAAAAAATACTTTCAGAATTAGAAATTAGACGAGAAGTGAAATGAAATAACCTAAAATTAATAACAGGATTGATTTGTAAACATCTGCTGTAGCGAGGCTGCCAAGTTTATGAGAAGAGTTTCTAGATTTCACCGATAGAGGCGCTAGACACGCTTAACGAGATCGTGAAAGCACTTATCTACAAAGGGAAACTGATACCACATAGGTTGTTCTCATGTTCGAATGAGCCAAGGAAGTTATAATTGTTTGTCTAGTAGTACAGTCCAATTATTGAAGGCTGACCTGTATTTGCCTTTTCGTCCTAGCCTTTAAAGTGATTTGTCAAGCTCTCTGACGTGGTCGAACTGGCATGCGATCATGCGATACATCGCATCGATTAAGTCCAAAATCTCTGTAACAGAGGCGTGCGAAGGGGGCCCCCCCCCCCCCAGAATTCGAAATAGTCTCATTTTGCCCCCCCCCCCCCCCAGAAATTCTGGATGGTGTAAAAACACCTTCTTTGATGCACGAATAACTTGTTAAATGCAACAATTTGAAAGTATTTTAACCTGTAAATGCATAAAATTGGGTAACTTGGTGTAAAAATTGTAGGAAGATTAGCGCCACGGATACCTATAGAGATGCGCTCAAATAGAGTTAAAATTTCAAAAATATTCCCCCTTCCGATGGGGGGGGGGGATAGCGAGTAGTGCGGGAAATAATCGATATATATCCCCCCCCCCCTCAAAAAAATAAAAATAATTTCAAAGATCCCGGACATTCTCATACTAAACGTAATAAATTGAGAATGTCTGTCCTTGAAACTGGATAATTTCAAAACTTTAATCGGCCGCCATTTTGAAATGATGTTAGACAGATTTGATCTTCCAGTATGCGCAATAAGCCCCTTTTATGCCAATTCTAACCATATGGACCGAAAAAACGATATTTGAAAATGCTGACCCCCCCCCCCCCCCCCCAGCACCGTGACTCATTTTTCTTCAATAAGAATTCTCCCTTAGTGCAATGAACTATACGGAAATACACTGTATTTGGGTTTTTTTTTTAATGTTAACCCCCTCCCACCCCCTCCAAAAAAAAAACACGCGTGCACCAAAAAATAAAAATCCACATCACCAAATAAGTGCTGAATAAGAACTAAAGAAAGCAAGCTGTGTTCAGATGCGTAAATTTTTTGCGCCCGGCTTGTTTTTTCTTCCTTACTAATGATTTGTCGCCTTTAAAAGTGTTTTTTTCCGATTCCTCGTGAAAAATAGTGCATATTCGTCGACCCGGATGGGCTTTTAAACGATTAAAACACCCCCGTTCGTCAGATAAAATTGAAAATGTTCATTGCGAGAATTTAAGTATCAGAGGATTTCCCGCTAAAAAAATCCCCGCGATCTCAGTGTAGCCAACCTCATTAAAATATTACATCCATTGAATCTCTAAATTTTCACTTTATCTACGGCTAAGGGCTTACTAAGATCGATTTTTATTAATAAGCTGAAGATTTTTGGCATAAACTTGTTGTTTCTTTGTAGAATTAAGTGATGAGCTGATGAGCTCGGCAAATCGTATGGTGCCAAAGACATAAAGACGGAGGGCTAAAAGCAAAAAATGAAGCTTCTAGAGCTTCTTTTCAATCACCTCTACTATTGGCTAGAGGATTGGCGGCGAAATTGGGACAAGTTTGAATTCAAATGTAGGGCGGGAACTGAATAAAATAATTGCGGAAACAAAGTATTTTAGGTTGATTTTTGCCCAAATCCAGGTACAAACTCATATTTTTTTAACTCTAGGTTAGTTTCCGTCCGTCGTCGACCGATTAATTTCATTTGGGAGTAACGTTGATCTAGAACTGTAACGGCCTGTTTGAACCTGCAGAACCACCATAAGCAGAAGAAAAACTAACTTTATCTGAGATTACTGCCTGTTACCGAGCAAAAGTAGGTGTATTATGTTAGGACGCAGACCGAACTTTCTTAGTATATTCGTTTTAGCGATTTAAAATACGTTTCGAAGAAGAAATATGCAAAAATCAAGAGGACAAGTTCAAATCAAATTTCCGTTTGCCGCCATGGATTCCCGCGCTCATTTACACACTCACACAAGCGCGCAGCGTCGAACCTAGCTTCACTTTTTCCCCGTGCTTTTAGATACGAGCGCTCCGTCTTTATGTCTTTGTATGGTGCACATCTGATTTGGAAGGTTGGGAAAGCAAAAATAACAGTGGAGCCAAATTGGAGGTAATGGGCTACAGATAGATTTTGTAATTTCGACACAAATGGCATGTACTTACTGCGATTACAGTAAGACATGTCAGTAATAAAGTTAAATTTACATTAGTTATGTCTAAAGTTGACTTATTACCTCTCAAAGAGCTTTTAAAGGAATTACCATATGGCAACAGCGAAACGAGAAAACATCAACATAACCTAAAACTCTCTGCGTTAAGCTTACTAAATACTAACTTCATGCTGGCTGGCCCGAAACTCAGTGTTTATAATTATCTGGGCATTACTTTTTTGTTGTGATAATTTAAAATCAATTTTTCATCTCTTCCTCGTTTATGGTCCATATTTTATACCCACTTTGAAGGAAATCTAAGCTTCTTCATTCTTATGAAAGAATCGATAAGTGCACTTAGAAACTGCAACTAGTTTCGCAACGACAATTCGAAATTCTTCTGAAAAGACGGGCATTTCATGCAGTTTCTGATGGTAAGCAAGTATTCCTTTTAATCAAGTATCTCAAGTTCAACATGAACATAATAATAGGAATCTGATGTTTTGCACATTGTAAGTAGATACTCCCTCCGGCAGTAGTCGAAGTACCTATGCGCAGTGCAAAGACCATGATCCCCACTAGATGATACAGTGTTCTGATTCTGTAACTTATTGCAAGCCCTGGAATTGTACAGGCTATGGTGCAATGTGGCATACATCTTGATGCAACAATAGTCCTCAACAGAAATCCAAAAAGAATGCCTGAGGCTGCACCAACACATGCTCAAACGCTTTTTTGCAAGCTTGAAACTGCGTAATGGCTGGTACAACCTGCTTAGAAGTCCAACCTAAAGTTGACCATACATTGATTTTTAAGTTTAGATGGTAGTTATTTTTATAACAGTTAAAAATCAGTTGGCAGTAAACATAAAGTAGTACTTTAACCAGCCTGTGGCAGATTTCACCTAGATGAAAGAGACTTGAAATTTGTGATCATACCTGGTGCATGGTGCACACACTGTAGTGCATTTTCCAGATTACTATGGTGATCTTGAGCGTGATGCGCAGATCTGTGGCACATCGCACCATAGCCTGGTGATTTACCAATTTTGTCAAACGTTCAGCCTCAAATGATTATGATTATTGTGTGGAAAATGCCCATCTGCGAATTTTGGGTTCAATTATAGATTATCTGGAGTGAATTTCCTGAACCCTCACTCCCTAACTCTATCACCTCTACTGCTACGCTCATGCCCTACCCCTCCTCCAATCAATGAATCTCTCATTAAGTTCCTGAAAATGCTCAGTAGCGCAAATCGACGGTGTAAGTCCGCAATCACATATCTTGTTTGCGGTGTCTGGAAATCTCCGGCTCTATGATATTTTTTGAAAGGAGAACAAATGGACATCATTCCTTGAAGTTTATGCTGAATTTTCTTCCCACTGAGAAGAAAAATCTCGGCAGTTTTAAAGAATTGCCTTTGACTAGTGTTCTTTTTAAAAAATAAAGTATGACAGGAAGTCTGCGATGTCGCAAACCGAGTTATGTGATTGCCGACTCACACTGTCGAAATACTTCGAGTGTGATTGAGTAAATGTAGGTCTACATGAATCCAATTGTAGTAGATACAATGAGATTTTCCTGACAATAAATTACATGGTTTAAATATTGACTAAGTCACAGATAAGATCATAAAAAGCTGAAGGGATTGCTCCTAGAAGCTGAGGTTGGGCTCTCAATTTTCACTATGCTTACCAGTGGTACTTATCAGTTAATTGTCAAACATTAGGTTTCAATTATTTTAAGTAGGAAATCTCTGTGACGGGACTTTCATTTAGGAAAATGAATTGAATATTAAAAATAGAAACGAAAGAAGAAATTCAAATACAGAAATTTACCTATCATACTTAACAACAAATTTATTCTTTATTTAGCATGACTTAAAAATCCAGCAGTCACTTATTTTTGCCTCATGTATGCCCTCTATCTGTAGTTCTCAATGTTATGGATGTAATTTTTTTTGGTCACTCACTTCATTCTGTATCCAACATGCCAAGGTGTAAACATTTCAAACGATGGAAGCTATTTTGCAATTTCTTAAAATTATTTGTTCAATGAGGAAATAATCACTAATGCCTGTTTTTTTATTCTTTTTTTCTAGAACTTCTTTACGAAGTGCTTGGTTTGCTGGGATCCTCATGGAAAAATGAAAGCTACTAGCACTCTGTGATTCAACTGATTTTTTTGCATTAGATCAGCTATTAACAGAGATTTAGCAGCAAAATCACATCATCAAGTTCTTGAAAATCTACCTTAAAATTTATTGAAAGATTGACAGAAAAACAATGCACTGCATCATAAAAGTGCAATCTCCTGGAAGGCATTTGTTTCAAAGAAATTTAGCATGTAGGATTTTTTTTTATTATTATTACTTTCTTCCAAAAGTACAAAGACCAGTAATAACTTTGAATGAGCTTATTAACTTTCCTATGAATTGAAAGGGAAGAAATTGGAAGTGTTGGGAATCCTGTGAAGTGCAATTCTGAAAGTGTTTTTAAAATATAGGACGATTGGAATTGAAATATCTTACCTCTTCAGGAGAACTAGACACAGTGAATGGTGAGTTGCTGCAAACTGTTTTTTTCTTGCATGAAGTTTTAATAGACCAGGCTGTTGAGTAGGAACTCCAAGGAATGGAAAATGTCGTTCAGAATTTTATGATGACTTTGAAAGAATCTAACTTTATGAAAAATCAGCAATTTAATTTGCGGGGGAATGAAACTCTAAATTTTTTGGTGCGGGGCTGTGAAACAATTTTATTTCATTCCTGCGGGGGATTGCAAAAATTTGGTTTCATTGCCCCGCACTAAATTTTTAGTTGCATTGCCCCGCGCAACAGCAACAGGCTGAGTTTCACGGGGCAATAAACTGCGGGGCATTGCTGTGATACCAAAACATTCAACAGTTTCCTTGAAAATTCGTATTTTATCGGAGGAAATTTGGCAATGCTTAAAGGCTCATACGGCGTTATTCCTCAGCATGCCAACACTGCGAGCAACTATTCGTGCTCTCAAGGCGCTCAGATTGCCATCATCATTTTTGAAGGCAAATTACAGAGAATGAGAGACACGCAGTGAGAGTAAACAACGTATGTTCCTCGCTAGGACTATCTTTTCTTTTCTCGTGATAACATGCAGAGAAATCCGGTTTTTCTCATCGCTACTCCGACACTTCAGCTTTCAACAGTTCATGCGTAAGTCAGTGATTCGGACGAATGGAAGAGATGATGGAGCCTTAGGAATGGTGTGAGACAGGGAGGAGTGTCTCCTCCCTGAGGAGTCAAAGGTGAGAGTTGAGAACAGGTGTAAACAGGTGTCTGGATGGCAGGTAAACACGAAGCATTATTGGCCAGCGTCGCCTTTCCCGTACCGCCAGCTTGACACCACCCCGCGACCCGAATGAACGCTGACCACGTCCTCACACCCACGTGTGTCAATATTTAGAGCGCGCTCAGTTGAATCAACTCCGCAGCGGGGTGTCCCATAGGTCGTTCCGGCATTTGCCCTCTTTGACCTAATTGGCCGATACTGGTATACTGCCGTGCTAAGAAAAAACGCCGTATGAACCTTCTGGCGTTGCCAAATTTCCTTTGATATAACGTAAATTTCCTAGTTAATTTATGAAAATTTTTCTCCAATTCTTCAGATAATTTAGTTCGCAATTTAACCTAAAACTTCTGTAAATTTAAAGGACAAATATTCATAAATTTCCTCAAAAATAAACATTTTAGTGAAGGAAATTTGGCAACTCTCGGATGTTCATATGTCGTTCTTCCTTATCACGGCAGTATTGCGGAAGGGAGAGAGAGCGCTCCGTGTCCGGAGCATCAGCTCTGAGGGGCATTGAATGTACCGAATTTTGCATGTGTAAATTGAAGTTTTACAGGTTATGCGCCCATATTTGGTGGAATTTTGTCATTGCGTTCTACGAATCAATAGAGCAATTATTTTAACCAGAGACTATATGGATCGTATTTTGTAAAATAGAACCAAAAGCAGTCCAATGTTGCTAAGATTTTCGAGCTTATATTCGGTGCAAAAAAATTACAGAAATCATGCAAAAATTAAATTTACAAAGGTAATTTTCGTCTTGAAATTATACTTTATCGAATATAAAGATCTAACTTGTTTAGATGATAAATTTATATGTCCAATTCACTGGGAAAAAACACATTGTATCTAGGGTCCGACTCTTAAAAACATTCACAATAAAAAATACCCTTGATTCAATCAGATTTTTGCTTAGATCAAAAGGAAATCCGCTCAAATTAAGAGGTTTGGTTCTTGATTTAAGCTAAAATCTGATTGAATCAAGAGTATTTTTTTTTTGTCGATGTTTTTAAAAGTCTGGACTCAAGATCCAATGTTTCTTTTTCTAGTGAAGGTAAAAAAAAGTTGCACAGTCTTAGCGACATTGGAATGCTCTTGGTTCTTTTTTGCAAAATGCAGTCCAAATGTGACTGACAAGAGGTGATAGAACGGGCTCTTTTTTGACGAGAGGATAAACACTTATCCCCTGGTTATGTAGCGAACAGATTTGACCAGCGGGCCGATTATTGAAACTGATAGACAAAGCGATAGACAAAGAAGACACAGGGAGTATGGAGCGATCCTATTGGTTGACATGGTTGGTTCTCATAGACTAAGGAAGAAAATGATGGACTAACTGTCGGGTCTTTAATGGGTTGCCGTTAGTTAGTCTATTACCTACTTCCTATGTCTATTATCACCACCTGCTTCCACCAATAGGATCCCTCCAAATCCCTTTTGTCGTGTTTGCCTATGGCTTTGTCTATAAGTTTCAATAATCGGCCCGCTGAGGTTATAGAGCCGGCCTCTATCCGTTCATACTAGCACGATCAGGATTTATGCCCTCGGAGGTTGGCGTGCTCCCGATGGAGCCCTCGCGAGGAGATAAACTTAAAACTCACAAAGAGGGCGCTTAAATTTCAGACCCCGTCACCGTTGCGTTGAGCCTTCGTCTCCTCCGACACCTCCATTGATTAAGATTTCTCGTGCTTTGACCCTTGCATGCACAAGTCCCTCGCACAAGTTTCGTTCCTTCAATCAAATCTTATCTCCGCCTCTTTCACTCACCTTTATCGCCAAAGTTGCCGCGTTTTACGGATAAAAAAGGCGGAAAAAAGATGCCACCCAATGACGTCATCAACGGGTGCGTTCCAATGACGTCCAGGACCGGATTAAGGGGGTGGCCACATGGGGCACGGCCCATGGTGGCAAATCTAAGGGGTGGCAAAAATTTGCAATTTTTTAAAGTGTAGGTATAAAAAAAAATCGGATTTATAAAAACAAAATTACAAACGAGAGCAGGCTACAAAATCTCTCATTTCCTGAGAGTACAGTAATTTCTAATTTTGGCGTCTCTTAGTGATACAAGAGACATCACCTTCAATAAGTCGAGTTAAGAGAGAGACCAAACACGCAAGTTGGCCTGGAACGGCGCGACTTAGAGAGAAATGATAACGAGGACTTGAGATGAAAAGGAGAAGCCCTCGGCGCGGTGATCGGCATGTAACACATATTAGAACCTACAAGACTGCATGAATACTTCACGCATTGCATCAAACACAGTATGCGGTCATTGCGGTCAGCGTGAGACGCATAGCGCCTACAAGACTGCGTGAATACTGCACGCGTTGCGTCCAACACAGTGCATTCAGCAGCGGTCGGCGTGAAACGCATGGCGCCTACAAGACTGTCGGAATACTTCACGCATTGCGCCAAACACGGTGCGGTCTACGCGGCGCGGCGGCGGAAGTTAAAATCATCGATCCACATTTATGTTTGTTCTTTCATAATTTTTTCGTTCATTTCTTATGAATGGAAGGCTTTGTCCACACAAAGATAGGTTTACGGAACTTAACTTTCCCGCAAAGTTCCGTGAACTTTTGCTGGTAGTATTGGCAGGGCTTTCCCAAAAAATGTGTTCAACACGAGTAAATGCGTCTTATGCACCCCTCTGCCGCTGACTCGTTCATTTGATGGTTTTTATCGAGTTTCAAAACGAATGAGAAGGGGGCGGCAAAATACAGGCGGCCCATGGGCGGCAAGTAGGTGAATCCGGCCATGATGACGTCAACTGCTGGAACAGCTAAAAATAGCCGTACGTAGCTGAGGGAAATCCGGAGGCAACAAGAGTTGACACCGCCTTGTAGAGGAGGGAGAGAGGAATGGGGAGGGGGGATTTCTGAAAACTGAAAAACTTGTCATTCGCTGTATATGCCTGTGGTTTCATGTGCTAATGTTCTTTCAAATATATTGTATCTTGGCGAAGTCTGACTCGTCCTCAAAGAAATGACGGGGAGGAAGCGTGCAATATATCGCTAATAGTTCCGATGTTGGTTTTTCGACTAAATGCGAGATGACATACTTCCTGAATGATCGGAGGACGGAGGATCCTACGCAGTATAGACGATACAAATATTTTGACTCTGGTGTGAGCGTTGAAGTATCGCTCAAAGTTGAAGGCGTTTTCGACTAGTGATAGACGTTTGACGTAGCTCACAACAACTGTGCCCGTGCCTTCTATACGGATCGTATAGAAAGGCATCGAAACTTCTGTCACTAGTAAAAAACGCCTTCAATTTTGAGCGTTACTTCACCGCTCGCACCAGAATCAAAATATTTGTATCATATATTCTGCATAAGATCCTCCTTTCTCCGAGCATTCATGAAGCATGTCATCTCGCATTTGGTCGAAAATACCTTTATGGAAACTATTAGCGATAGACACGGTGCTAATGGGGCTTCGTCTTTTTGATCCAGCTGACGAGGCCTGAAATAGTTTTGACGATAATGCTGACTGCAGTTAAAAAAAAATTGTTATTTTTTGCACCAAAATGGATGAAAAACACTCCGCTACGCAGGAGTGCTAATCTTTCGGACTTAAGTTGTTGGGCCCAAAATCTGACATTCGTTGAAAGGAAACTCTTTTAGATATTAAATTTGTAATTTCATTTCATCTTTGTCGTCGTATTCGTCACTGTCTCCCTTTTTACTGTTACCTTATAATAGCGAATGATTTTTGCACATTCTGGAAACAATGGCAAGAGGCAAAGCTTATGGAAGGAAAGGCTAGTACAGGGATGGACGGACAGGTCAGGTGTTCGTGTCGGAAAACGGAGCAGAGGTTTGCGAGATGGGCCGGTAGATAGCGTTTGATTGAGCGCTGCGGCCTAATTGAAAGCATGCTTCTACAATTTTCAAAGAGCGGGTCATGCTCCAACGCTCGACTGCACTGCGCATGCTCCTTGCTCCCCAAACGTGGCATTCACGCAGAACCCTGCGCCGCCGTTTACAATCTTGCCAAAGCTTCTTTTTTAGTAAGAAAATTGTGAAAATTACGCCATTTTCTTTAACCCTTGGATATGCGCTAAACACTCGTGGCCCGCAGCCTGTTTGGGGCCGGACCCAACAAGCTTTACATATAGGTCTAAAAATTCACCGTGAAAAATAATCAGACATCAGATTGAAAAGAGAGAGAAAACAAGCAGGAAGCTCCAACGCATTCGCGTCGGAAAGCGGCTCTGGCGACGGTAGGTAGTTGTTACGCGTTAACGGTTTCCTTGGTAACCTTTGTTTGCTATCAGCTGATGTCGAGTAGTATGACTAGGAAGCTCCAACCACGGCATTCTTCGAAAAAAGCGCGAAAACTTATAGATTTGAATTTTCAAATTTTAAACGTAAAGTACATTTTTTCCAGTGCGAGATTAAAGCACAGACCCGTTTTGAATTATTGACAGTATCACCATGATTACAAAAATACACTACACAACATAGCATTCGCTCACAGGAAAAAGATATCAATTAAAATAAAATCAGTCCCCCCTAAACAGCAGAAAATGGCGCCGATTCCCATCAACCAACACGCGGTCTCTCCAATGTAACATGGTCCGTTGATTCTCCCCAGCTGGGACCGTCCGGAATAGCAGCTCTAGTGCAAGCACCAGAGCCGCTAAAAAAAGCGAGAATCAGCACAGTGAAAGATAGCAGGGAAGTATTCGGTTTGCTACTAAATTTTTCTCCTGAATCTGAGAGACACCTCATTGGTGGCGAAAAGCGAAGCATTGCGAGTTCGCGCCTCGCGCCATCGCGCCTTCAATTTTGCAGATGCAACGCGGACATCCATCGAGCACGAATAGTTGTATCTCTGCGCCGTCATCAACGCGTGTCCTTTCCCCTGCTCCATTTACATAGTGAGTTGATTGCGTGTGTCTTATTCGTAGTGATGCTTCAAGGGTAACGTGAGCCACACAGCCGAAGGTAAGAAATACGTAATCCCGTCACGTTTTTTAACATTTCTCCCAAATCTGAAGGAAACCAAGCTGACAGCATATCGCGGAACTATATGCAAGTTGACGCCTCACACCATTGTATCTTGGTCTTCAATATTGCTCATGCAACATGGACATCCATTTAGCATGAATATCTCTACGTTGTCATCAACTCGCGTTAAAGTATCTCTCATTTTTGAAATTTAAGGAAAGTTAAGGTAGAGTTTGCTCAAAATATGCTAAGATGTGTCCAAATCACTAATTATTTTGAGGATTAAAACGTAAAAAAGTAAAAACGTATTATGAGATCCATCCCTCTGAAACGTCCTAGAGGGCGCGCGTATAGAATTTTTATTTTTTTTTTTTTTTTTTTTATTTTTTTTTTTTTTTTGTATGAATTGGCTCAAAAAAATGTTTTATGTTCCTTTTTCATTTCCCGTTTTCTTTCTATGTTACGTTCGTTAAAGTGAATTATTAGAACACTGAAAATTTGTAAAAAGAAAAAGAAGAAAAAAAACCTGAAATTGGTCAGGTTGCCGAAAATAGATACAAATAGACCTTGATAGTTTGGTTAGCGGAAATTTTGAATTGAGAAAAACAGAAAATGCTGAAATGCTTTAGTTTACGTGTCATTTCCAAGAGAGACGTGAGTTGCGGTGGTCGTTTTTTAACCATCGTTCAGAATCGTTCATTTCAATATTCGTAGACTCTTTTCGTTGCCCGCGATATGGAGCTTGCAGACACCCTCCGTGCTCCATCTCATAAATCACACTGTGCTGAAGAATATTGAATTGGCAACACTTACGGTAGACCACTCGGCACTCTTCCTAACACTCGGCCGCGGTAATTGCAGATGCCTGGCTCGTCTTTCTTCCGTCTCCTTGCTCCTCTTTAACATGCCGTGCTTTACGAGCCAGGCAACTGGTTGCAATTCGAAAAATGTCAATTTTATTGGGGTTTTGATTTAAATAAGGGCCCTCGTGGCCCGTACTTAGGACCGATTATGACTCGGATGCACCGGTGCAGTTTGAACGGCTGATAATGTTTTATTTGGTTTCTGGTCGTAAACTGCGCCCAGAATCATAGTTACTGTAATCCCATTGAAAAGTGCCTGCGGTCACTTCATCATCGGTTCTTGGCATGAGTTTCGTCTTGATCCCTTGCTAGATATTTTAAGAACGTGAGCATCGTACATCTTACGCGTTTCAAAAAATGCGAGTTTGTCATCCGTTAAAGATGATACGAGGTGCGCTGCGAAAGAAATGTTAAGTCGCCTTCCGAATAAAGTGAACTTTTGATCAAGTTTTGTAGTGACCTGTATATATGTGCCAGAAGTCTGTAAGTCCTTAGATTGCTAAAGTTTTAAGTTCAATTCGAACGTCAAAACATGAATTTTAAAACTTACGGCTCAGAAGAAAAGAGGGGAAAAATCCGAAATTTTTCCGAAAAAAATCCGAAGTTGAGTAACGGGGCCGTATTAGAAATCAGAGATTACGTAACCGGAAGGACATATAGTATCAGAAAAAACAGAGAGAAGAAACGAGAAAGTATGACTAACGAAAAATAAGAGGAGAAAGAGGATTGACAGGTAAGTAAAAAAAGAGATAGAAAAGAAAACAGAAAAAGAAAGAAAGGAGGAGCAGAGGGAGAATGTATAATGTTCTTCGTCTCTTTCTCTCTCTCTTACTCCTCAATTTACTTCTTGTGCCTCCTCTTCTTCTCTCTCCTCTCTCTCATCATAAACCTCTTCGTCTTCATTTTCATCTGCTCCTCTATCCTCTGTTTTTTAAAAATAGGTAACCATATATATTGTATGCCAGACATTCGAAGCTCACCAGAGACAAGAGACCCTCCACTGGCCTCTTGGTGACAGGTGGAAGCTTTTACTTTCGGGGATTCAACAATTATTTATGGACAATTATAAGGGAGCAACAGTCATCACCCTAATTTCGGCTGTTGGCCTAGCTACATGATGGATGATGAGTTTCGGGTGTCGTCATGAGTCAAACAAGTTTCCCAAACTTTCTGCCATTGCAAAACGAAACTGCCAACACGATGTTGAACATCAACCATGTAGGTAAGTTAACAGTAGAATGCTGATGTCCCGAACGTAAAAGCTTCCACCATTGCCAAGATACCAGTTGAGGGTCTCTTGTCTTTGTATTGCATACATGATTTCCTTCAAAATCCTTTACGTAAAGGGTCTAAAAGACCGGAGACCGAAGACCGAAGACCGTCAGACTGAGACTAGACGATACAATATGAAGACCATCAAAAAACCAAGTGAAAAAAAACGAGGTCATCCCGGGCGCCCCCGCCAAGAGGAAGAAAATGGAAACTGGACGAGCCGAAAAGCTGCCCGGAGCGCGCCCGATTACGCAAGCATGCCGAGCGGTCCACACTCGTTGCGCCCAGTGGGAGGGGGGGGGGGGGATCTAGGAGTTAAATGGCAATAGGAGTCGGTATTGTGTCGGCGAAACCTCCCGATGGGCCGGGC
This sequence comes from Bemisia tabaci, assembly GCF_918797505.1. Lineage (NCBI taxonomy): Eukaryota > Metazoa > Arthropoda > Insecta > Hemiptera > Aleyrodidae > Bemisia > Bemisia tabaci. Next base: position 75,489,401 of record NC_092793.1, on the reverse strand, counting down.
TAATGATTCCTCGACCCTAATGATCCCCCCTCCCGCGGGTGACCCCTGAAAGGAGATAAGCTGACACGGTGTTAACAAATGATGCGAGCGGCCGCGGATCATTGATCACGGCGAGGTGTTCGCGCCTTTGTCCTCGGATCCGGTGCGCCGCTGCCCGGGCCCAGGTAGAGCACCGCGTGGAGCAGACGTCGTCGTCGTCATCGTCGCCGTCGTGCACGGTGCGAGTGCGCCGCACTTGAGCTTGAGCATGAGCATGAGTGGCCCCCTCGTGGCCTCCTGGACCCGTGGCATCATGCTCCCAGCCCCCCCCCCCTTCCCTCCCTACTTGTACCAAAAACACAACGGATGTAAGAACATTGGACTTCCATTGGAACTATAGCCGGCTCTTGCATACAAGACATGCTTCCTCTTCTTCTTTTTCTTCTTCTTCTTCTTCTTCCTCTTTTTCTTCTTCTTCTTCCTCTTTTCTTCTCCTATCTCCTCTCCTCTTTCATCGTCTACTCCTCTTCTTCTCCTTCCTCGTCTTCTTCTCCCTCGTCTCCGTCTCCGTCTTCTTCTTCTCCTTCCTCTTCTTCCTCCTCCTCCTTTTCTTCTTCCTCCTCGTCATCTTATTCTTCTTCGTCTTCTTCTTCCTCTTCTTCCGCACCTTCTTTTCCTTCCTCCTCCTCTTCTTCCTCCTCTTCATCTCCCTCCTCCTCTTCTCCCTGTTCCTCTCGTTCTTCCTCATCTTTTTCTGCTTCCTCATCTACTTATTCTTCCTTTTCTTCTTCTTCATCCCCTGCTCCTTTTCTTATCATCTTCTACTTCAACCTCTTCCTCTTCTTCTTTTTCTATTCCTTGTTCCTCTTGTCCCTCTCCTTTTTCTATTCTTGTTCTTATTTTTCAATTCCTTGTTCCTCTTGTACCTCTCCTGTTTCTATTCTTGTTCTTATTTTTCTATTCCTTGTTCCTCTTGTCCTCTCCTTTTTTTATTCTTGTTCTTCTTGTTCCATGTCTTATTCTACTTCTTTTACTGTGTCCTCTTTCTTTTCTCCATCTTCATCTTCTTCTCCTTCATCATTATCATCTCCTTTTTTCCTTATCAATAGTGTTCTTCTCCGTCTTCCTTCGCTTGGCAGCTTTTGGCTTTTAGACTTTGCTCAACCCAGATTCTGCGTAAGAGAGCAATGCTGCTGACCTGTAGGCGGTACTGTATTTATTGGTTTGTAAGACCAAAAAATATTTTCTTCGCCTGAGTGAAGCATCTTCTTTGATTAACAGAGCCCTTCGCATTTGCTTATTTTTTCTCGATTAAAAATCCTTTTAAACGTGGTCGGAATCAGGTTTATGATTCCTGGCAATGTTGAGGAATCATACGGTTGCGTTTGACAAGCGAGAGGGTTGAGCTCACGGTAATAACGGAACTTCAAAGGGCTTTAATTGAAGTAAAAAATAATAGGCTGCTGAACGAGGGGCGTTGGGCTTTCATTGTTGGAGAGTAACCAAATACGAGTAGATAAAAAATGAAACGTAGTAAATCAATTAAGCTTGTTAGAGCCATCTCGTAAAAAATAATCATCGGTGCAGCATTGCACCCGTATGAGACGTTGTCTCCAGTCTCCACTTTCTAGCATGAGGTTGCTGCCGAGCCGTAATACCTGATGGTCCACGGGCGTGGTTAACAATTAATAAAATGCAGCGCATTATGAGTCGTATGTTTATCGATATTTGGACCGCGTTTAACAGAGAGGAATCAAGCCACATCAGCAATTGCCAAATTTAACCGAACAATTTAATTGTTTACGAGAAATTCCTTTGAAAGCTTTAAGGAATTTGCTTCGTATACTATGGAGAAAATTCACTGAAATTTACAAGAAAATCTGCACAACCGTTTTCACGTAAAAAATGAAATTGCCCAGTTATTTGGTAATAGCTGATAAGGCTTGGTTCCTTTCTATTTAACGCGGTCTATTTAAAACTGGACATATTAATGGCTGAAATGCGAAACTTCTTATTTCTATTGAGGTGTTACAAAATTTCTGCCCCTAGTATATTTTTTGGAAAGAAACAAATAAACTTCGCAGTGGCGTCATGGCAGAAGGCCTAGATTATAAACGAGAAAAATTGATCGAATCTATAAACTTGCTTTTTGAACGATCTTGAGGTATTTTATTTATGTGCCTATTTTTATATTTAAATCTTTAACTTACGATTATAAAATCAACGGAGATTCGCAATTTTCGTCGAAATTGTGGAGTTTTATTGATATGCGAGTGGATTCTATTCCACTATGTTTGGTTCAATTGGACGGAAGATCGAGAAATTGGTTTGTCTTACAAGTGCATCACTGACAAGCGACCCATTCAAATGCACCCTCCTATCCCACGTCCGTAATAGCTTTGATGATCGTACCTACAGCTCCTAATCTTTCCGATCCCAGATTCCGGCTTTATTGAAAAAAAACCCACGATTCATTAATCTTTCGTATTTACTTGCGCTTAACGGGACCGGCCAGAATTTTATTTTCGGATGTTTAATGGTAGTTTTGGCCCCAAACAAATATTCAAACGCGGCATGTTAGGGGGCAGGCAGGGCAGGCTCCCACCGCCGACCCAATTGCCGTTGCTAATGATCCTATCAGGGTGGTTGTTGACCCAGACTTTCGTGCTGAGAAGAAACGACGTATGAACCTTCGGATCTTGCAATATTTCACCTAAAACGAATTTATTGTGATCTTTTCAGTCAATTTCGTTTGCAAGTATTTAATCATAAATATCTGAAAATTCAATGGGAAATATGCATAATGTAATGTTTTATTGAAAAACATTTGGCATGATTTAAATGCTTTATACGGTGTTTTCCCCTAATATGGCGGCAGACCACTGCGAATCGCCTTTTTCATTTGAACGTAGTAGGATTGACCAATATCTGGATAACTAGTTTAAGACTATATACAGGCTGGAGATAGAACCTGGCGCCAAGGTGTTAAAATTGCGCTGACTTGATTTTTGTAATAATTAAATGAGGTGTCTGTCAGACGCTGCAAGATATTCAATTACATGCGGATTGCATTTCGGCGCATTTTTCGTGGCTGAGCAAGACTATCAGTCGATTTTTTAGCATAGTTACAATGAGCTTGTTTAGTAATTTTTAATTATTGCATTTTTTAAAAGTACAGAATTCGTCACCGAGGAAGCCAAGATGACGTCCGAAAGTATCTTTTTTGTTACTGGTTACATTTCCGACCGCACGACCCCTCTGCCGCGATTTATGATCTGTGCAATATTACAATGATAACGACTGAACAAACCATGAATCGCGGCAGACGAGTCGGGCGGTTGACAGTGTTTCTGTCGTGGGACGGATATTTTTGGTAAATGAGGGGGGGGGGGGGGGGTCAAAATATGCATCTGTAAACTTGTTTTTTGTGGGTAAATATTGTTAGAAAAATGAGGGAAATTCTTGTAAACTATGTGCAGTCTCTACTGTTCAAAAATGCAATAATTAAAAATGAATATTCAGCTGAAGGTATTTAATTGAGAGTCAATATTTAACGCTATACCTAAAAATGGTTCGTAATGCAATCCTTAAAGAGTGTTCACGTGTAATTCAGGCTCCTATTTTTTTATGTTATTGATATGAGAAAATGAAGGAGTGGGCTGCGGGTGGACTATTAAATGAACATTTTTAAAGAGAGCCTGAGGAGAGGGGGAGAGGAAGAGGAGAGAAGAATCTATTTTCATCAGTGGAACATAGCCCCACGCCGCACTAATTAATACAAGTAATCTGCGGCCTCTTTGTGAGAGCTCAATGTCGGGCCGTGTCGGCTCGAGGATAGGTTAAGGTTTTAATCACCTGTATTGTTCGTCAATAATTGTTGTTTGGTTTTAATCGTGAAGTTAAAATTCGCATGCACAAGCACGTGCGAGATCTGGATACTCTCGCCTGCATTTTGACGAGGGTTCCTTTTTTTTATTGTTCAAGTTTTTACTCTCTTAATTTTTCAAACGCAATTCTATCGGTTTTCAAACAGCCGCGCCAAATGACTCTGTTCTGGGCAGTACGGGAGATGTGTCATTTACTCGAAAGGAATTTCAATCTTTCAACTCGTCTTTGAAGTTTCAAATTCAAATTAGTGATTTTCCCTCTCTTTCAGCTCGGAGGATGCCATACAGGCCCCGGAGAAAGCAATATGATCCAATACATTTTTAAACCGTATAGAAACATTTATGAAGTTAGCAAAATTTTAATATGTGAAAAATAAATATGTGAAGGACTCACTTGCATTATTTTATTAAATTTGAACGTGTTTCGAGGGCTCTACGCTCATTCCGATAGCTCGCGACTCAGAGTCTCAGGTTATCGCTGAGGATGAGGGCAGAGTCCTCGAAACGCGGTCGAATTTAGTAAAATAAAAGCGCAAGTTAGTCCTAAATATATTCATCTTTTACATTTGCAAACCATCCATTGGACGTGACATAAAAGAAAAACAAAGACAAAAAAGAAAAGATAAAAAATCACGAAATGAAGGTTAATTTTAGCGGTTTTACACTTTTTCTCTTATGTAGCAATTCAAGCATCTTCCATGTTATTGAGCTTCGTTCAAGTTCAATCTGTAAATGACGCAAGGATCCGCAAATTCTTGAGCGAGGATTTTCGAACGTATGAATACATTATGAATTCCTGCTGCCCGCCCCCCTCTCCACCCGCCTGCGATGCACAGCGTAAGTTGGAGGAGTCGGAACGATAGGGTGTGTTGAGGGGTAGGATTAAGTGGCCGACAATGGTGCAACCGAATTACGCTTCGGCCCGGAAAGTGCCCAAAATGGGCGAATCAAAACGCTAATGTAATTATTATCCGCAAACCATAACCGGAGGGCTCTCGCCGGCCGGCGACAGCGGTCATCGGAAACCACGGCTGCCAGTTGGTTGAGGGGACTTCAACTTTTCGGGGCACCAATGCATCATATCGGTCTCACGGCGCAGGATACAACTATTGGTGCTCTATGTGTGTCCGTGTTGCATAGCGAAATATTGAAGGCGCACTGGTTTCAATCGTGCTTTTCCGTGTGTTCGAAATCATGCGTTAGCGCATCGTCTACCTGAGCCGTGTCAAGTTACCATTTCTGGTACTAGATTAGATACTAGATTTCTGGATATTATTTTTCGTGCTCTACGCTTGTTCTAATTGCATACCAAAAATAATAAAGGCGCTTCGGTTCCCTTTGTGTTGGATGTGCGACGGGTCCCTGAAATGAACTTCTAGATCAAGTACGCAGTGAAACATTCTGATGAATACTACTTTATCAAGAACTCGCGCAAAACTTGATTCGGGTTACAAAAATTGCTTAAAGTAACTCCTGAGTAAATTATAACGTTTTCAGTTTACTTTGATTACGGTAGATTCGAATTGCACGCTCAGAGTAAGTCAATACTGCACGTGTGTTAAATCGTGCACTAACGGTTGAGACGGGTTTCGTCTACCCTGTGTTTTAAAGGGTAACAACCCTGCAATAACTGAGGCTGTGTTACAGCAACGTTTGGTGCGCGATTTGATTCACGTGGAGTTTTATTTTTGCTTAAGAAAGAGGTTTGAACTGACGCATCGAAACCCGTTTCATATTTTAGTTAGAAGTTAATTTTCTAAATCGTGTTGGATGTGAAATCTTAATTAGGGAACTTGTATAGAGCGCATTAATTCGTACCTTGTTTAATGGTCCATAATTGATTTCGGAAGGAAGCCGTTGTCTGACGAAAGTTTATTGAGCCAGATAAATGAGTGTTTTTTGGATAGGTAACTATTCGCGCTTCCTAGTATGTTTGTTGCCTAGGCTGCAAAATTGAAGGCGAATTTTTATTGGACAATACCCGTCAAAATAGTATCTCAGAGTCGGCTGTAATGCAGAAACGTGTTTTACGGTTCAATAATTTGGTTTTTGTGCGCTGAAGACCCTATTTCCCTCGATGATCACATATATATTTGTAAGATCATATGAAGTATGGCAAACGCGTCGGCTGCAGCGGGAGAAATGCGAATAAAACTTGGCATGAACAAAGGCAGTCCTCGAAATATGATTCATATTCAATTCTCTCAGCTTTGCTCGATGACTTTCGCACAGTTCCTATTCCTTCCCTTCCTCGGGCCCCTTCAATTAAAGGCAGCTTTAGGATGAAAACGATAATATACTTAGCTCCAACTTGATTATGAGTTGTCTCACTATTCTACACACTCTTCTTGGTATGCGGTTTTCCCGGGTGTATCACGAAAATATGCTCTGCGTTTCCTTTATTATTATTTTCACACAGAAAAAAAACTCGGTGTATTTACTACGAAAAGGGTAAAATTACCAAGAATTCAGGGTTCTATTTGATCCCAGTTTTTTCTTGGTAAAATTACCATTTATGGGATTGGTAATTTTACCATGAAATCTCGGTAAAATTATTGAACTTTCTCGGTAATTTTACTGATCCCCGGTAAAAACGCCAATATTTTTTATCGACTGTGGTAGAACTACCGAGATAAAATGGCAAAGTTACAGGGATTGATTACCAATAAAAGTGGTATTCCTACCTGAAAAAATAGTAAAAATATCGGGGCTTAGGTAAGCTTACCAGTCTGTGTTGGTAAAATTACCAATAATTAGTAAAAAAAGTGAGATGGTAAAGGTACCAACGGATCTTGGTAAAAACGCCGAGAATTTTTTTTCAGTGCAGACTTTCTTTTCCAACTTGTAACTCAACGTAACTTCACCGCATCCACCAGTATACTTTCAGGATAAACGCCAAAGACACACACAGACTTGCAAAGGAGGCATTTTGCCATACGACTCGATATATAGTGTAAGTTAATCTCTTTCCAGTTCAAATTCCGAAGATTTCTTTGGTTTTTGATGAGATATGAAGCTTCTTGGGGGGCAAAAGTTTCTTTCCAAATTTTCCATGGGAGAAATTTCATGGGACCGTTTTGGGTTTTATTTTTTGGATGAAAAAGCTAAAAAACTAAAGATCATCCATTTCAACTTCACTTCAAACATTAAACTCTTTCTTTTCGTTCATTCTCTATATGGACTGCATTTTGCAATTTGGAACTATAAATTCTGGCTCATCTGAAAAAAACACTTATGTGCGTAGGGAAACTAATGGCACATACGTTGCTAAACCGGGCCAGAATTTAAAGTTCCAAATTGCAAAATGCAGTCCATATCATTATTCTTCGCTTCACCTTATAATTTTTTCTCTCTTTTCATTTTAGCACGCTGGTTTTGATGGCGCCTGTTGCCGCAGTCGATACTCAAAACTCAAGCCCGCCTTGAGAGACGCTATTAAGCGGTGCCGCAAAATGTTCACTATCGAAACAGTTCATTTTTACTGAATGGAACCATTCTGTATCGGATGACGAAAGCCACTGATCAGTCTACTTATGGGCCCTACCTACCCTACATAGTGTCCATGGACCACGCATCCGAACTCGTCTCATGAACCCGAAAGTAAAAGTCTCCAGTTGCCGTGTTACGAGTAAAGGGTATGTGTTTGTCTTTGATAAGGCGCCGTGAAATTAAATGCTAATACCACCTCTGCCACCTTGCTTCGGACCATCTGACGGAATAAAATACGGCAACATTCATACGTCCATACAGCGCTCTACCATACCAAAGAAGAACGTCTCATGAGCCTCTAGACGTCGTCACATTTCCATCGATACACTACGAATTTCCAGGGAAACTTGAGAATGTTTTTATTTCAATTTTCTTTCGAATTATTCTCATAATTTAACCTAGATCATCGAAAACTTCAAACAAAATAATTTTTAACTTTTCTAAAAAAAAAAAAAAAAAAAAAAAAAAAAAAAAAAAAAAAAAAAAAAGAATAAAAAATATTTTAGCGGAATAAATTTGGCGACCCTCAAGTGTCCTCACGGCGTTTTCCCATAGAACGGTAGAGCTGCTGCCCAGGCCGTCAGCGTTTACGGCAGCACATCGCACGCACCGCGTGGACTCGGACCCTAATCGTTCCCGGTTCTATTAAACAGCAGGAAAAGGAGCTTAACCCCTGCGCCGGAGGCTATTCAAGAACGGCGCAAAGTTCTCGTTAAAAGTGAACATTTAAGCGGTTCTCGCGTAAAAAGACGGCGGACAGGGTCAGTTGCGACGAAAAACGCTGCTCCGTTCCGCAGGAAGTTCTGTTTACCTTGGTCAGCGACAATAAACCTCCCAGTTTACTGGGGGCTCCACCCGCTTTCTTGTTAGTCCCGGGTCTCACATTACGCGACGAATAAACCTGGAGACTGATCGCGGCGTCTTCGCGCGGAGACGTTGCGCCGTTGCGAGCTCCCCGGGAGTCGTAACGTACGGCCGTGTCCGCAACGTTTCCATTAACAAAGTTGCGCCGCGACGCCCGCCGTGGCAGGAAGTTGCGGAAGAAAGTCGGGGTTTGCGCTTGTTAGGCGCTAATCGTGCATCGGGTCATACGCCAAGACGATCAAAATGTAAACAGAATCTGGCCAAATGGACCAATACGTTGTTTCTCTCACGAAAGAACATAACTATATTACAATGTTGCCAAATTTTCCCTTGAAAATTGCATTTTTACCGGGAGAATCTTAGAAATCTCTTACTGAAAATTTCACTGTTTGCTTTTTTAATCTCATGCAAAAATCAGAAAAAATACAAGTCCCACTTGTAACGCTTTTCGCAACAGGTCCCTATCCCTTAACCCTCGATGGCATAGCGTTACGAATTCGTAACAACGTATTTTCGGGGTTTTTAAAAATTAGATCTTTCCCTTGTGCCATGATTTTGCAAAATTTCATTAGTTTTTCTTCTTTTGAAACATTTATTTCCTTAACTTCAAACTTTTGAAAAAAAATTTGATACTCTATAATTTTTTCATGTAAGCTACAAAATAGATCAGTGACCCCTAGAATGTGAGATCTAAAATTAATTCATGCCATAGAGGGATAGCACGTAAAAAAAATGGCGTAGCGCTCCCCTCGACTCCCCTCCCGCTTAGTGCGTTACGTAATTTACGGACGGCCTCTAATGGAATATAAACCGAATACAAAACCAAGGGGGAAAAAATATTCAGTTTTACTCAATTCACCCCTTTTTTCAATCATCACGGCAACGAAGGCCACTCAGTTGATCAATTAATATTAATTCTCATTGAACGCAACAAATTGGGTCTCATCGCTAGCCCTCGAAGAGGAGCGCGATGTGCCCGGCCCCGAGACCCGCAGGAGAGGGGGGCGAGGAAGGGGTGAAGTGCAAACAGCGGCGATATGACATCCCAATATACAACAGCAGGTCCATAGACCGCGCTGCCCTCCTGTTGTAAGAACCTCGTATCTCCAACGGGAACCGCGCGCAGATCCGCGGTTTTCTGGAGGGACAAGGGCGAGGGCGGGCGGGCGAGGGGAAGGCAAATAGGAACATAACCGAATTAAGGGGGTGAAATGGCATCGGGAATCCCGGCCGGGAATATTTTATTGGTTCCTTGATAGAATGCGCTGCTGCGGTGAGTCAGCGGTGACGCTCGCGGTTCATCTTGGTAATTATAATTATTATGATTACTCGTCTTATTATCATCCGTCTACTCGGTCCCCGGTCCCGGCGCGGAACGATCGAAATTATCGCCGCTATTATTCACGATCGAACCCACTTTTAAATTCAATTGAACCGGGCCTCCGCAAGGGCTGTGCCGCCGCATTGTTGCCCGATTTTTAGCTCGCTCTCCACTGGGTGTCTTCGCGTGACGTCATATTGATCCGATTGACCTTACAATTAGTCTGACAGACTCATTGTTAGACTGACAGTTGGCCTCTAAATGGGTGTTGGATAAATATGCATTGGAAATCGGAAGAAATAAAAACAGAGGAGGAAGCATAGAGTATAGAGGATAGCGAAGGAGAGAAAGATAACGGACAGGAGGAGCAAATAGAGCAAGCAGGACACCCAAAAGGTGAAGAAGGAAAACGGGGAGATGAAAGAGAGGTAGCAGGAGAATGAAGAGAAAAGATGAATATCAGAAAACAAGAGAAGCAAAAGGGGAGAAAGAGACAGAAGAAGCGAGTGAATTGTAATGCCAATGTGACAGAATGAAAAAAAGAAGAAAGTAGGATTAATACAAGAGGAAAAAGAGGTAGGAAGAGAGGAAAATAGAGGAGAAGAAGAAAAAAGAAGAGATGACAATACGAATAGAGCAAGACGAAGAAAAGGAATAAGGAGAGGAAAGAGAAAATGAAGAGGTAAGAGGGTACGACGGAAAATAATGTCTTTTTTCCTCCTCTATTTCTTCTCAGCATCTTCTTCTTCTTCTTCATTTTCCTTCTCATCTATTTTGTTTTCCTTCTTCCGCATCTCTTTTTTCTGAGAAATAGTATTTGCTTTAAAAGAACCACTTCTTAGTTGAGTTTGTAAAGTTTACAATGTAATTTCCTTTCCTGATCACTTCTTTAAACGTGTATTTAAGGGGCCTTGCATAAATGATGTCAGGCTTTTTATCAATTTTATTTACCCCCTACTCTCACCCTCAGGATCCCTTCTCCCTTTCCTCCATTTAAGCAAGTTTGTCCGGCAGTTCTAGACTTCTTCCCCCATGAGTACTTGATGTCATTTCTAAGCGGCTCCTGAAAAAAAGCACCGGAGCAATACAGTTTATCAGCTAGTATGCCGAAAAACCGTAAGCATTTTAAATATAAAATCGTAAAAAGAACGTGTTGTTTACTTTTCTAACTTTGCATTTGAGTCTCCAAAGCCATGCATTTTATCCTCCAATGATAATTTAGCGTATTTTAGAGTGTTATGACCAGTATGCCCAAAACAATAAGCATTATAAACGTAGAACCGTAAAAAGGACGTATAGTCTGCTTTTCTAACCTTGCGTTTAAGCTCCCAAGCAAGGTCATAGACGTATCCAGACACTTTACGCGGGGTGGTTGGGGGAGGGAGGATCAGAGGGGTGGTCTGTGAGGCTTCCTCTGGAAAATTTTTATGGTTTAAAACAGTCTAATATGCAATTTTCGTCAATGTTGTCTCGAATAATTACCGAATAAAAGCGTATTTCCTTTTTTCCCCATCCGTGCACTCTTTTTTTCGTCTCATTTTTCCAGGCTAACAGGGGGAAGGTAGACCCTCAACACTCCCTCTCCCTTAAATCCACCAGATTGCAAAGAGTTGATTGAATGATTGGAAGCAAGAAAGTTCCCTATCTTTGTCATCGGCAGTAAAACCATTGCTAAAATTTGTTCATTTTCAATTCTACGCGTTCAAATTGTTGACAAAAAAGTCAGGGAATTTATATCAGTTTGGTCATTGAGAACCCGGAAGAGTTAAAACTTCCTCCTCCCCGCATTTTTAGACACCTTAACTTACGCATTTTTTGGAGGAGGGCTGGGGTTGGTAAGGGTGAACTAGAACCGATTACAGCTTTGACAACACCGTGCGGTTTTCATTGGGACTCCCGGGAGACAAGAGGGTTATTTGCTTTAGGCTCGCCATGAATATGAATTAATTTAAGAGGGCAGCCAGTCAGTGCCAGTGCAGTGCAACACACTGCAAGGCTTGTCCTCCACGCCTTTCCGTCCACCCTTGCTCTCTCACTAATCATCACACTCGCACACTGTCACGCTCAGGAAAAACGCCGTATGAGCATTCGAATGTTGCCAAATCTCCTCTCTGAAAATATGTATTTTTGAAGTAAGTTATGCATATTTTTCCTTGAAGTTTTCCGGCACCTCAGATCAAATTACGAACAAACTTCAATAAAAAACAAGAAGAAGAATATTCACAAATTTTCCCGAAAATTCGTGATTTTTCGAAGGAGATTTGGCAACGCCTGAAGACTCATAGGGCGTTTTTCCTTAGGACGGCAACACTCTCGGCTGCCTTAGGATGTTCACATGAGTCCTTATAACGTCATATGGTTCAAATTGTTTATTTCATCGATTGTTTATCTGTGAATGGAAACCAAAATACTTTGACCAGAGTTAGCATAACTGTATTGCATTTTGCATAATTTGATCACATGTTTAATTGTTTTACTGGAAAACCCAACAACAAAATGCAAGAAAACTGTGTTATAGATTTTTCCTAAATTATGAAGGACTTTCACACACTTATTCAAGCCACAGTGAGTGCTACTCAATAATATTAAATACCAGAATCGATTAGGTAAAGTCTAACGTAATATTAAGCTCATTCTTATTAAATCCGTCCAATAAATTCCACACAAATCTCAGTTGTGGTATGTACCACAAATTCACTGGGCGAAAAAAGATAAACAAGCGGGGAAAAAGACTTTAAATACGTTTTATTTAGTCTTTCCCGATTGTCGGTCTTGTTCTTAAACCTTGTCTCATTATCGCGGGGTGTGTTGTAATATTTTATCATACATATAACAAATGTATGTTGTTGTTTTATAAATTTATGTAAAGGTGCTTCAACAAAACTGGGTCATTAACACCTAGAGCAGGGATCAAGAGAAATACAAAAAATTGAGAGAAAGGACCAAGCAAAATCATTATTATATTTCACAATTTTCCTCTTTCTGTTTTGCGTTATTCCTGTTTTTTCTATGCTCAAATATCAACTGCTTGTTAAGCAGTTTCATTAAGGCTTTTCCTGTGGTTTAGGGAAGCTTCCTTCCTTTCTATTTCTAACGTGCTGTATTGGGCCTTGACAAACTTGATCGATGAAAAATCTTGGCCGTGAAGGTTACACAGTTTGTGTTGCCACGCAAGAAAAAAATCCCAGCTGTGCAATGTGAGCAATCCTACATTGCAGCATGTTAATGCGTATCGCAATACCCAAATTTTTAATGTACTCGGTGTGTAGCAACACGCTCTGGAGCTTGATTGGAAGTTTAGCATATCTGTTCCTTTCTTTCAGCCTCCAGAGGTTATTTTACACTAAGGAGAATATTTGCTACAGTTTATGACTATGATAACGTAAGTTTTTACAAATGCGATTATTGATGTTTCAATGAGCGAATCTTTCACCCAATTACAATGTTTTTTTCATTTTATTTGGGGTTTCGTAAAAATTCGTCTTTTCAGTATTGTAAGATCTTGGCTATGATTTAATTATCAATGCAAGCTTTCATTTTAACATTCCTACAAGTCCATTACTTTAATCTCTTCCCTTTTGAAACGTGTAAAGTTTAGGAGAAAAAGTAAACTGATTTACTTTAAAAACCCCTTGACTGTTGAGCTCTTCTTTTACGCCATTCTTACGTAGATTTGAGATTCTTTTTTTGTTTTTTTAGTTAAAGTGATTGATAAAACTGGCGATCATTTCTCATTAGTTTCTTCACACATGAGTCGTGTTCAAAACTTGTACATCACAACTGCACCAACATTAGAGTTAGTAAATTGACTATTTTTCGACACTTGACTCGCGGTTGTTGATCACAGAACTGCAACGTTCAAATTTCGCAATTCAAATCTGCATTGTCTAAGCTGCATTGTTGGATAAATTGTCGCCCTGCGCCGCACAGAGGATCGAGTCACCCAGAGAGGTCGGACATGCAATTTTTGACTAAAACTCTAAATTTTGATGTTTAATTAATCACATTTTAACAATTAAGGGGTACTTGGAGAAGAAAATTTCACGAGAAAACCAATGGAACCACTTTCTAAAAAGAACTCCACTTTCTTTCAAAATTTTGATGTAACGGCGGAGTTATAAGCTTTTAAAGTCTCCAAATTTTGTCCGACCTCTCCCATTGACCCGATCCAATTTGCGGCGCTGGATTCAAATCGAACTAATTTCAAGCTTCTGTTTTGAGAGTGGAAACATAGCTATAGACCAATTATTCATAGGAAAATATCCAAAATCAAAAGGATGGAACTCTTTTGTCTGGCGCAGTGGCTCGGTGGCAGATAGTATCCATCGAAATTTAATTCGAGGAGTTAAACATAGGGTTGAACCGGGAAGGAGGAAAAAGTGGGAAGAGAGTTGTGCAAAGAAGGTGGAAGCGAGGAAAAGAGAGATTGATTAATGAAGCGGGTGCGCAACAAGTAAAATTCGTTGCATGATTTATGAGTTTCGAAAGGGCCTCACTCAGGATCTTTTGTGATCTTGAAGCTGCCAGCATACGGGATACTAGTCGGGCGGTTTAATTCATTAACCACCGGCAAAGCAGCGCTTTCTTCTCTGTGCGCCCAGCACAGCGCTTACATAGTCTCTATCCAGCCACTCTTGTCCTCATTTGTCAGGAATAACCTAGATTCCGTTCTTCAAGGCGAAGAAATCGACAAATTGAAGATGTAAGGAACTACATATATATAAAAAATGAAAAAATAAATAAAATCAATCAAGGGCCATGTCCTTGTATAAAAAAATTAATTTTTTAAGTTAATTTTGTATCCGTAGAATATAGTTAAGCTTCTTTGCCTGAACAACAATTTTCAACAACCTTTTTCAACAATTTATGATATTACACGCATCGGCATATTCGCTCGTCTCATGCGGCGATTTTGGGGTCAAGATAAGACTTTCTATTTTACAAAAGTTTCTCTGAAAACGATTTTTTTAGGCACTAAAGGGCGTTAAGAGGCTGCATATTATTCTTGGAGATAGTCTAGAGCTGTTTTATGAAGCATCAAATGTTAGTTGAAATTAGGTCCGTTGGTTATTTCAGTGTGCTTCTCATTAATTTTGGTTTCAAAGGCCTACGTTTTTTAGGTATCATTATATTAAACTTTGCTGAAACTTTCTGATACGGAGCTCGTGCGGACCCCTCTGTGTTTTTTACCAGCAAAATGCCAGTGGCGACGATCGATTTTCGATAGTTCCCCGTTTGAAGCTATGATTAAGAATAGACTATGGTGTTCGTTGCAAACACCCTGTATATCGACCCTTTTCCATAGATTCAAGTGGCAGATCAATCGATTTATCGCAAAGCACGCCTCGCCACTGCAAAATGCAGACTAATGCGGATCAGTTCAACCGCCAAAAATTTCTGAGAATGGGACAAAAGCCCAGATGAGAGTTACCGTACTATATCATAGTTGCAAATAGTGAATAATAATTTTATAAACAATGAACAATATTGAATCGAATTGTCTTTTGACTTTGACGGATCAAAATGAAACATTTAAAAAAAACACAATCACAAAGAGAAAGAGAGAGAGTCGGAGGAGTTCGGAAAAAAATAACTAGAGGAGGAATAAATGAAAAAGTTGAAAGAGAGAAATCGGGAACGCGAGTCGGAATCTGAAAATCAACTGACAACATGACAGAAGTAAAATAAACAAGAGTCAAATCTCTAATCCGACTTCATTGTGCGCCCAAGTTGTTTCCCTGACCGATGGCGGGCTTGTTGTTTTATCCGCCCGATTTTCGGGCCGATCCGGCACAAAAAAACATAATTAAAACTTACGCGCACAAAAAAGCGGGGGAAGAATCGCGGAAAACAGAATTAAAAAGCGAGGAAGGAGCAAAAAGTGAAAATAAACAAGGAGGCAGGGTTGTCAATCAAGCTGAATGAAGACAACAAGGGGTTTGCATCAATAGTAATCCTCGCCTATCGAATCTCACAGGCGACCACCCCTCGCCGGCTCGGATAGCCACCGTCACGTAGTTTCCAGATTGCCCCGTGAAATTATTCTTTTTTTAACCCTCAAGAAGTTATAAAAATCATATTTTAAGAAAGCAAGCTAATAAAGGAACACTGGAAAAAAAACACATTGGATCTAGAAGAGTCCAGACTCTTGAAAACATTGACAAGAAAAAAATACTCCTGATTCAATCGGATTTTTGCTTGAATCAAAACGAAACCCGCTTAAATTGAGCGGCTTGGTTCTTGATTTAAGCTAGATTCTAATTGAATCAAGAGTATTTTTTCTTGTCGATGTTTTTAAGAGTCTGGACTCTAGATCCAATGTGTTTTTTTTTCCAGTGAATCAAATTGATTAAATAGCTTCTTTTTGCAATTATTCGGCTTTTATTACTTTTTCATTTGGTAAGCCACGCATCTACAGCCATTTATACATGTGTTAAATATATAGAGTCGTCGTCTGTGGACAGCAGAATGATTTTAAGCGTATCCAATCTCCAGGCTTTTCAATTTTTCAGGGATTGAGGCCAGGTAGAATCTGCTTCTGCAGATCCACTCGTCAATTCCGTGAAAATTTGACGCTATTACCAGGATTCGAGCCCGGGACTCATTGACCTAGAGTCAGACGCGCTGACCACTAGGCCAACCTGGCCGGCAAATACGTACTTTTCTCTATCTCAGAAAATGGGCGGTTGGACCACCAGTTAATCTTTTTTGCGCACTGACTCAGTAACGAATGCGCTCAGCAGAAAAGACTAAAAATAAAATATGCTAAAACAGAAATAGTTGGTTCTGAAAGTATTCTTGTAGATTCGATGTTAAAAAATGAATTTGAATCACGTATGAAAAATAATACACGCGAGACTTGATGTGACTAGTCCCGAGGATCTTAGAAAAATTATCTGGAAAACGGGTTAAAATGCATTGTTTACGTGCTTTCCAGAGTTTCTAGACATGTGACAGAAATGTGCGTGTCTAGACAGAATGTTTAGAGATGAATCAACTGGGAGAATCACATATTCTTTTTAGTTCTGAGGATTCTGCCGAATGGCATGCACGTATTCCTCCGACATGTGTATCCGCGATATCTATCAGTGACGCAATACTCCCTTCTCTGAAAGAGGGAGGATTCCAGCGAAAATTCGACAACCCTGCGTGACCGCAGCCACAACCACCCTCGGCCGAACTTTCCCTTTTTAACTTTAAATTTGCGGTGACCACACAATAGACGACTGGAGGCCGCAACCCCCTCGTCCCCTCCCCCACCGCAACCCCCCCCCCCTTCCGCGCCTCGCGAAACTTCAACCGAGCGATTGTTCAAAAATGAATGTATTCGCATGTTTCCCTGTTCCGCGCCTGTTTGCTCAGATTTCACAAAGCGGCGCCCGTGCCTGGGTGCCCCCATAGTGAGTTTCCAGCGTTACCAGATTTTGATGGAGAATCACCACCTTTTTGTGCACTATCCTACAGTCGGACAGATTCAAGTCGTTGTCTCCCAAATCAGAAACCGAAAATGAAAAAGAGGAAGAGGAATGGAGGAATGAAGATGGAAAAGGAGGAGATAAAGGAGTAAGAAATTCATCCCCTCTCGCTTCTTCTTCTTCTCCTCCTCCACTTTTTTCTTCTTCCTTTTTATCCTCCTCTTGTTCTCCTTCGCTCTTTTCTGTTCCTCCTCTTTTTCTTTCCCCTATGCTTCGTCTTTTGCTGTCTCCTTTTTTATCTGTCTCTCTTCATCTTTTCCTTCTATTTCTCCTTCCTCTAATTCATCTTTCGCCTTCTAATCCTCTTTATCCTTTCTGCAGTGCTTCTTCTCCTTCTTTTGTTTCCGATTTATAATATGTGTCCTCATTTCTCATTTGACATGTATGATGGCATCTTAATACCATCGTCCATCAGACTACTGGGATAACTGTGTGTAAAATAAGCAAATTGATTATACAATCCGACAGCTTTGTAAGCCTCCTTTTCTACCCCTATCCTCAGCCCCTGCTTCTCACTGTGAGGAGACGAGAGAGGGAGTTTTTTTTCGGTCCTCGGACATGCGGAAGTGAAATGGGTATCGGTGATAATCAACCGAAGTGATATCTGTTTTCATCCACTCATCGGATAGGACGCTGTTACAAAGATGAAAGAAGGTCACTTTTTTGTGATGAGGTGATGAAAACGTGAATTCAAGATTTAGATTCCCTGCAGGACGTGAATCAGTTGGGAGCTGAGGGGAAATTTAGAATTTGCGAAGAAGTCAAGTTGCCAATTTCCATGGTAATTATTTATCTCCATGGATTTCCGCTGACTTTTTCGCGTTCCTGGTAATTTTTCTGATTTTTTTTTATTGCATAAGACGAATCACCGGATTTAGAAAAAAATTGGTAATAATACGAGAAAAAACTAAAAAGTAAGAACCATTGATAACAAACTTAGATTTTTGGAGGGAGGGTGATTTTTCCGGGGTTCAATGAGTGCTGAAAAACTTAATTTAATTAAATTTAATTTTTAGCATTTATCCATTTTTCGAGTATGATCCAGACTTAGTACAGTATGTTTTAAGAGGATGTCTTGGTTTTAGTAAATAAAAACGCTTCTCCCACCCCCTTTGTTCATGTTCGATTCGAAGTACCTCATTCGGTCGAAGGAATACTGGAAACATGTAAAAACCGTACTATACGAATATTTTTTTTCCATTTTCAATGATTTTGACAAGCTCCAAGTGTAACTTGACGTTTCTAAAATAATCCTCCCTTGTTACTGAATGATCTCCTCTGATGAATCATTGTCTGAATTGTTTGCAAGGTTACGGGTGCGAACGAGGTCAAATGGTTGATTGACTAGGTGTTAAATGATGCCTTAGTTATCACATCCTGTCAGCAGTATTTTTTGTGGCCGATCGGTGTTTAACTTCATCTGACAGCGCAGTAAAAAATTAGATTTTTTGTAAAAATAAAAAATAGGAATGGAATAAAAAAATAGGGAAAAATATTATCAGATTCTCAGTGTAGCGGCTGTACTTGTTGCCGTGTTTAGGAAAAGCGCCGTATGAACATTCGAGAGTTGCCAAATTTCCCTCGATAAAATGTTTATTATTTAGGAAAATTATGAATATTTTTTCTTGAAATTTTCAGAAGTTTTAGATCAGATTACGAACAAAATTATCTGAGAAATTGGTAGACAAATATTCAACAAATTTCCTAAAAATTAGTAATTTTCTAAGGGAAATTTGGCAACGCCTGAAGGCTTATACGGTGTTTTTCCTTAGGACGGCAGTACAGCCTTCCAGCAGAAAACACGAATGGCTGTGATCAGCCATTACATTATCATTTTATTTCCAACGAGTGCAGAGTTATGCATTTTTCTGGAAAATTACACTTTTCCTTAAAGGTAAAAAGTATTTCACAAATCGTCAGTTTCTACATGTATATAGTCCACCGCTGAGGCATGAATTATACGCTATTGATATCATCCCATTTGAAACTATATTATAAACAATCGATTGTTGAGAAGTCGCGGCTGTAAACAACTGATGTATGCCTCGCAAATGAGATGTTTCAAAGAATATCGCATGTTTAAAATGAATGTTGATTTCCATGCGCAGCAATGGATTTTCATGCATAAAAATGACACCACTACTAGGTATAAAAAAAATAGAGAGAAAAAAAAAAACAAAAGCTGCAAGAGTTAGCTTTGGAAAATTACAGGACTATACTACCATGCTGAGGAAAAACGCCGTTTGAGCCTTCAGAGGTTGCAAAATTTCATTTGATAAAATACAAATTATTGGGCACATCTGTGAACATTATTCCTCCAATTTCTCGGAGAATATTATGCGCAATCAGATCTAAATTATCTGAAACTTTCAAGACACAATATTCATAATTCTCCTCAAAAATAGACCATTTGTCGGAGGAAATTTGGCAACTCGCGGATGTTCATACGGCGTTTTTTCCTTAGCACGGCAGTATAGGACTCCGCTCCATTCATGACATTTCTCACTAAAAAGTTGCAAAGGTAGGTTTTCAGGGCTCCACCATTATGTGTGCAGTACTTTCCCTCGAACAATATCCTACAAAAATGGCGCAATTAAATCTTTTTCTTCTGTTTTTTAAAAAAAAAAAAACAAATAGATAAAAAAAAGCACCCTTTGCACAAGTCATGAAAGAAAGCGAGGAAGTTTCGCTAGACGAGAGTCTTTTTCCCGTCCGTTTTTGTGAAAAATCGGAGCGAGACGTTTAGCGAGCATACCGGGGACCGATTTCGATTTAATTGCGGCTTGTTTCCTCCCGCTCGCGTTCGGACGGCTCGGAATTTTCCGATCCCGATTAAAATTTATGAATTTATGAGCCGTGACTTCCACCGCGCCCCGGAGAGGGGGGGGGCGGTGAAGGGAGGGGGCATAAATCAGCCTCGTCGAGATGACTTCGGGGGGTTAGGTTCGACAACAAAATATGACATATCGGTATTCGGATCTGAGGAATTGAAAAGCGGACGGGAGGTAAATCTGTTTATAAGCACCCTCCTGAAAAGGGCACTTTGCAACCCCCATTGATAAATAGAAGCTCATACCGGGAGGGACCGCTAAGATCTCCGCGGCCGGGACACGAACTGCATAAGTGATTACCTCGGGCTGACCAGGGACTGCCCTAAGTAGAAACCGCGTACCGACAATAGCGCAACATAGGGACGGATGCGGTTTTCGACGGGGAGGGATTAACCCAGCCCGAGGGATTCGCAAGATAGCCTCGAGGAAGGGACTTCGAACTATCTACATACCCTGAGTATAAATGTATACGCGACCGAGCTATCAGAATATTTGTTTATTACATTTTTTTATGTGTTTCTCCGACGGAGATTTAGCCCGAGCTTACACGGAGTTTTGACAAAGGTTTCGGAGGTTTGACCGTCTGCTGGCATTTGCGTAATGCTTACTGTTCACTTTTATAGATTTTCCCCCGCGCCTCGCCACCCTAGGACGGGGATACTGTCGTTCCTTAAGGCGAAACTTCAAGGAAAGTTACTCGTTTATTCCTCGAGAGCTGAGGGCGAATGCGTATCGCAGTCGTGAACTACGCGGACTTCGTTAGGTTTTATTCTCTTGTTTTCTTCTTCTTCTTCTCTCTCTCCCCCCTCTTTTGTTTTTTTATGCATGTCGCTGAAAAGTTGTTGAAAATGTGCAGATTGGAATGGAGACTAATCGAATTGAAACATGCGAAAACCGCTAATGTCCATTTTTCCAGTCTTGAGTTTTTTTTAGTTCATAATACTTTTAAAGAGTTGATACAACCATAAAAGTGATGCAAGGACTCGTTTTGGGATTGGGATTTTTGGGAACCCGAAGACGAGTTTTAACACCATTTTCGTGGTCGCAACCAACTCCGAAAAGTATTATGAACTCAAAAAAAAGTAAGACTGAAAAAATGGACATTAGAGGTTTTCGCACGTCCCGTTTCAATTACGAGTATAACCTCATATCTGAGAATATTATTTCCATTCAAATGCCTACACCGTTATGTTTCAGTATGCGCCTCAGCACATCCTTTGATATAATTTTAATCGTGGGGACTTCGTGAGGTGTTGCTTTACATTCACTTTTTTTATGTAAAAAAGAAGACCTTAGAGGATAGAAACTGAGCACTAAGCCGCCCGACTGCATTGAGGAGTGCCTTTCTAAAAGTTTCAATCATACAAACGTCCAAATAAATTTGCAAAAAACTTGGTAAGAGTTTTAGTTTAAAAAATGCATTGTCGAGATGCAGTCAAGATGTCGGATTTTAATGCACACATATCACATTTTACAGCAAGAAGCCACTATTATTGGCTCATTTTGGAAACAACAGCCATCTAGTTCCCTGTGCAGATAGGTGCTTAGATAAGCCCGAATTAGTACCAGAAATAATAGATTCTAATTGCAAAGTGTAATCCAATTTAAACTAGATGTTGATGAATAAATTAGTTATATCGCTCAAAATTCGGTCTTCAGATGAACAAGTGTTTATTCCTAAAAATAAGGCTCAGTTCATTCATCCAACTCGACAACAATCCCTGTCTTGGCTGGGTCTCCTCATCAGAATGTCTTGTCGCGGCTCATTTAAAGGATCCAGCTTTTCGAAATGTTAAATATTTTCATGATTTTGAGGACGATGGATTTGAAGCCCAAGACTTTTTGTTTTAACATTAGAAAAATTAAACTGGGGACATGTGCGGAAGTTTTGAGTCATGGCTGTCAGTTTTTCCATGTAATACTTTGAGACCCTACACTCGAAGCAATTAATTTCTTAGTTTTTCCCTACAAAAAACATGTTTTCTCATCACATTACCATATCTTCGACCCCTCATTTGATGGTTTGAATGTAAATTGGACGGATTTTGCCGAAGTCAACCTGACTGCGTATTATTCTGCCCAATGTTCTTTCGTACTTTATTCTCTTAGCAGAGAACTAAATCACTCAACGCCCCTGGGGCTGAATTTTGTTGGTCCTTCCACCATACTTAAATATATACTCAGGACGAGTCTCAACTTCACTTAAGTCCGGCTCAGCGCTTCTGATTGGCCGGCGGTGCGGTTTGGACTCACCGATGGATGTTGCACCTCTATGTGGAAGAACCGACAACATTTTGCCCCTGAACTGTATCTGAATTTACCTCATAGATTATGAAGAATTCACTTACAAAATATAAAGTTCCGATTGCATAGTTGATTTTTGCTTTAGCGATACTATTCCGGGCTCGCAATATGACGAGGTTTGATTAATATTATCCGAAACGACAACAGCGATCAGGAGGCATGTTCGAGTAAACAGTGCGAGTATGAGGCGGAGCTTCCTGATGGACAGAACAATGGGCGCAAGTCAGCCCACCTGAGATCTCATCTCGTTCACTCTAAGATAGGCTGAATACATAACTGCATACGTCACATGTACGTCACACTACTCATCTACATCTCGCACCAGGATTTTGCGTAACTCTGTCGTGGCGAGGAAAGAATGAAAACGAACGGGAAACTATTCTAGTCCAAGCAATAGGGGATTTATTGGAAGCAATTTCCCATAATTAGAAAAGTTTTTGCTCCACGAAGACTGTACAGAGTTGATTGTGGCTCCTTGATGCAACTATTCGTGTTCCACAGATGTGCGTGTTGCATGTTCAAAATTGAAGGCACTTTTACTTTTCTCACTTCTTCAGAAATGCTCGAGACTCGTCAGTTCTAGACCTCTAATAATAGAGTACGTATACTGCCGTGCTATGGAAAAATGCCGTATAAGTCTTCAGGCGTTGCCAGATTTTATTCAATTAAAGTCGAATTTACCGGAAAACTTTTTGAATGTGTTGCTTCAAATTTTTTAGACGATTTTGTACGCAAGTTGATCTAAAACCTGAAAATTTCAAGGGAAAATACGAATGACTTTCCTAAAAAATACACGATTGATCCAGGGAAATTTGGCAACTCTCGAATGTTCATACGGCGTTTTTCCCTTGCACGGTCATATGTAGGCGTAGGGAGAGTATTACCAGTTAGCGACCGAGGCCTGTGTATCGAAGCCCAATAATCACAATTGATTAAGTCATTATTAAAGAGACTTAAGCGCCCGCAATGATACACGAGAAAAACATTAGAAATTATAATAATCGACTCGTTTTCAATCGTAGAGTTTATAATAATGTAATCAATTAATTCATCGCTCTAATATTTCAGAGCTTTGAAATTTAGAACGGGTCTATTACAAGATTTTTTCCGTTTTCCTGTATTATAATTTCTTGTGCTTCAGTCATTTTAGAAAGACTGATTCAAATCGGTGATTATCTTGATCCGACTTGCCTCTGGTGCCTCAATGCAATTATTCATGTTCCACAGTTGTGCGTGTTGCATTTCCAAAATTGAAGGCACTTTCGCTTTTCTCACCGTCTCAAAAATGAACAGGAGTTCGTTATAGTTGTGTAGCGCCCAAAATATAACAGAGTATCCTATTTTTGCCTTATTGATTAGTTTACTACAATAGGAGCACCGTCCTCAGGTCGACGAATTTTGGCTTTCCTGGATTTTCTAATTTGCAACATTTGAAATAATTTCTGAACAAAATTTGTTGAATATTTTCGCCGAGAATCACCCTTTTCCTGTTAGTTTCACACATTTCTTCCCATTTAAACGAATTTCTATCGATCGAGTTTGTTTATTCGGATATCGAGGAGATGAAATCTGAAGTCGACATTGACTCACCTTTCGATCAAAAGACTATCTTTGTCATTAGACTCGAGTCTACTCTGAATGACTCTACAATAAACTCTAACTAACCCACCTGATCACCTCTAAGTTTAGATTTCAGGGGGCTCGATCTGAGAGTCAGGTGATTCGATCCATCCTCAATATGAGAAGAGAATATTATTATCTTTACAAAAATGTATACCTCGAAATTCACCGAGAACAAAGATTGGTAGAATTTACCATTCCTTCACGCTGAATATCACACAGCGTCAATTCAGAGTCGATTCTGCCAGAAAAAAGGTAAACGTTACTATATACTGGTGCAGGTAACCATTTCTCTGGCAGAATTGACTCTGAATTGACGCTGTGTGAAGGAATGGTGAATTCTACCAATCTTTTTCTCGGTGTTCCTGCAACAATGTTCTACTTGGAAACAAATTGTTCCCGAGGTTGGTAAACAAAACCTCGGAGCACCATAAAATCTCGTTGGCCCCTGTGAATCCTGCGGAGAACGCAAACGACGATATCAAAATTCATCCTTAAACGAAAATCATGCCGAGCACAATAGCTCCCATTCTCTCGGGTAGCATAAATCGCCTCCGGAAGAAGTTACACTTGCACGCTAGGTGCCGGATTACAAACTGCCGTCGACCGGAACGGATTCCATCGCGGAATCCGGAATAATCGGGGATAAATCTGCAGGTTTCCCCGAAAAATGACGCCTCGGAATTATTAAAGCTCTTCCCACGGTGCCGCGAGCGCAACCTGTCCCCGAAAACAACGGGCCCCAGGAGGGGAAGAATATAAAATTTGACGCGGCCGCACTGTCCGGCCTGTTAAAATATGACACTTGGCCGCCTTTGTTTGTCCGCTGATCGATACTGAATTTTGATTATTTTACCTCATTCCGCGTCTTTTCCCAGGGGTCAGTCTCGAACCGGTCCGCGCACCTTTTACTGCCGAGGGTGACCGCGCCACGGAGGGTCACAATGACCGCGACCCCGTTGCAGGAACCACGCAAGTCCCGCGCTACCCTCGAGCCGATGCGACCTTTTTCCTCCGCTATCACCTTGTTGAAATATAAATAACATCACCGCGTTTAATACCACTGTCTTGTTTGCCCGTAAAGGTTTGCATGTTTAATTATTTTTCCGGATGATCCGACCCGGGTGCGAGCTCACCCTACCGTGACACCAGTTAGCGACTCGCCGTTGGGGTGTCTTCTTAATTAATTAAAAGGCAAGGATTTTGCGGCAGAGGACGATTTTCGAATGTCGTGTGGAACGCTCCGATGAGGTCACTTCGACCCGATAGATTTCTCGGTCGTTTCCTTTCTCCTGATTGTTGGGAGTCTTTCAAAATGATCTGCTATAATGGAGTGTGGTCATTCATGTCATGACTTTATGTTTGTGGTGCTGTGCTGTAGGCTCTTTATTCCCCGCGTGACCTTTTGTATTTTTGACGGTGGGTAACCGAATATGGGCCCTGAGCATAGGAATGCCTACTTAACCGACGTAATCTGATGGATACGGAAATGTTCTGAGCTAAACGTCTCCTTATAAAGCACAACCCCTAAAACTTTTGCCAGAAGGGACAATGTCTGCACAACAAAAATCTTGAATTATAGGTCCATGAGCCGCATAATGCCAACGTATGTTAAGTTTTGCCAAGATAGACTCTACTAAAGTACATAGCGTCAGAGATCAGAGCAAAATATTTTCCTCACATTTAAGAGACGAAGTTGACTAAGAAATTAATAAAACAAATTCTTTCCGCGGTTGATATTTACAAAATCTCGATTTTATAATACAAATTGCCTTACGAAAATGTAAATGTTTCCTACGATCAGTTGAAATTGTCCAAGGTTAATTAGGACAATATTTGCTAAACCTCTCTATTCAGGCATAAGTAGTGGTAATTGTAGCTTATAAAAACTGGTTTTGCGTGAAATTTTGATGGAAAAACATGTTCTGTAGTGTCCAAATCCTCTCTCTGTCTACCCAACGGTCCAATGCGCTAACGCCTTATGAGCTCTCAGTGGAAATTCGAAATTCGCAATTCGATTTGCGCTGCGTGACACTGAAAGGGGGGGGGGAGGGGGAGGAGGCGCCCATTTTTTGATCCTCGGACAAGCGTCATCGGCGACCGGGGTGAAAAAGTTTTAATTTAGAGTGTCGAAGGTTGGAGGAGGGACAAGAGGATTAGCGCAGGGGTTAAGTATGTATCACTGCCTCGCTGCTGGTGGGATACATTAATAACCAAAGCCAAGTAGGTAAGCAAGGGTTTCCGATGATGATTGGGTCGTTGAAATTAATCACCCCTTCCCAATGACTCTTCACACCCTCGTGATCTCTCCACCGTCAAATTCAATCACTTGCCACAATCTCTCTCCCCCACCCTCCGCCACCCCATTCCGTGCACCCCCTTCTCGATTCTCCCGCCAATGACCCGAAATTTTATCCTGGCTGCCATGCTGCGAACCCGAGAGCGTCACAAATTACTCAGTATAAACGCTGTTCAATTATAGAGCCTCTCCAAAAGAGTCTATGTTTTGGGGAACGTCGGGTTTTTCATCAAGGCCATTGTGAGGGTAAAGAATTGTAGCCCAAACAAACAGAAACTTTGAACATTTCTTTTCCGTTGTCTTTTATTGTACAACAGATTTGATAAGTCCACTTTTTTGTATCTTTTCCTCATTTTTGCCGTGCATAAAACCCACCGGAAATGTTGGAATATTTGAAATAGATACATATTTCAAAGATATTGATTAAAAATGTAGCATAAATGCAATATCTTGATCAATACAGTATAATTTTGATG
Source organism: Bemisia tabaci (assembly GCF_918797505.1). Lineage (NCBI taxonomy): Eukaryota > Metazoa > Arthropoda > Insecta > Hemiptera > Aleyrodidae > Bemisia > Bemisia tabaci. Next base: position 75,462,856 of record NC_092793.1, on the reverse strand, counting down.
AAAAATACAATAAGCCGAGAGAAGAGAGACAAAATGGATAGATTATTACTAAAATAAGTTGAGATACTCAGTTTTAAATTGCAAACTGTTGCTTGACTTCGGGTTGGCCTCGAAACAAACAGCAAACAACAGAAAACTGAAAACACTGAAATAAAATATATTTCCTTAACTTTCAATGTAACTTTTCCTTGACATACGGGTCTTTTCTAAATGGAATAAAGCCCTGACAATCCTTCAATCTAAAACGCAAAATGCTTAGCACCGATGAGTCTTCTATGTATACTTTTTCTGTGGGACAACAGTAGTATAGCAGCAGGTGTAACGTCTCTGTTTCAACAAGTCCATTGTGTGCACCCTCTGTCGCACGCGCGATGCAAGCAAAAAAAAAGTGTGTTTTTTAGTCGACAAGGAGCCAAAAAACCACAACGGAAAGATGAAGAGGTGATTGTTTTGGGAAGCGAAAAAAACACGATTTTCAACACGATGATAACAAGAGTGGTAATTCAAAAAGAGAAAGGGTATCCAAGGGGGAAGGCGGTGATATTGAGGGTGAGTGGTGTAAGACAATGGGATAAAGGGTGTTGCGGCTCAGATTCGAATCTGGATTGGGAAGTCAGGAGCCGGGCTAATTACTCACCACGGTTGCCACATCGTTTCAATTATGTTGGGTTTATTTACAGGTTATATTCTTTTAGGCTAGTCTTCATTTATTTTATTATTCCTCTTCACTATTTTTTTTAAAAAATAAAAATTTCGGTTTTATTTTGTATGTTTTTTTTTTTTTTTTTTTTTTTTTTTTTTTTTTTTTTTTTATCGAGAAACATTTATTAACCTCCTTTCTTTAAATTTCATAACATATCATTCTCCCATTTGTATTGAAACATTTATTTTTTATCTGTAATCTTACATCAAGACCTAATAAGAGGATAGGACAGGCAAGTTAAAATTCCTCTTGAAGATTAAAATACGGATGATGAACGAAAAGATCACATTAATTTTAAATTGCAAATTTTTCGTTTTCCGTTCATTTCATGGGTATTATCCGTACTGTATCCGGGCACACACCTAATAACCGTTATCATAATCTTTTTATGTAGGAACGGTATAGTAGCGATGGTGTTTCGTCAGTGGCATTTTTATTATTTAGGTGCGATTTCAAATCCCAATTTAATTCCTACCACCGAAAAAAAATCGGAAAAGTTATTGATTTTTCAGTTTGTTCCTGCTATTTCTTGTTGTTCCTGTAAACCTACTTGATTTTATAGTGTTTCCAGCGGTGACTCATTTGAATTTTCTCTCACTGTAGGGTCTCAGTGTTGTTATTATAACTGTGAAAAATGTTGTAAAACTACCGAAAAGACGGTAATATTACCGGAAATCAGCAGCGACGAATTGCACTGAGCAATCGGTGATTCTGGCACCTTGTTTTCCCATTCAAAATAATTTAATTTTTTGAGATCACCGCATCATTTAGCCCGGCAACCCTGCCCTTCATTGACCCTTCCGTTCGGGTCATGAATGGATCAGAGCCCTCGCAAAACGCTATCTCGCGGGAGAGGGGTGAAGCCGAGCCAAACGGGGGAGGGGGGGAGGTTTCGTACTCGCGGCTCATTCGCGGTGGCGAGGTGGCCGCACCGCGAAACGGTAATTTGATTCCTCCTTGTCACCCACCCCGACCGGGATCAGAACCCGGAATCAAAGGAGGAAGAAAAGAAGAATAATAATTAAGCTGGCGGAATAATCTGCGCCGGGCGCGGTTCCCGGAGCGCCCTCTGGCGTGCCGTAAATTGCGATAAATCGATTGTTATGCCATTTAAACCTATGCAAAAGGATCGATCAACAGTGCGTACGCAGCGAACACCTCAATATCGATTCTTTACCATAGGTTTAAACGGCATAACAATCGATACATCGCAATTCTGTCTGTGAGCTGTGAACCGAACGGCTTCGTCGGCTCGATACGGGCGTAATGAGACCGTCTAACGAGGTGACTATTGAAATTGTTAATCCCTTAAAACCCGCACGCAGGAGTACGCTGTTATTAATTTAAATACTCGTGATGATGCAGGTAATTAAAATTTACACTGATTGGAGATCCATCCTTGAGGGGGTCTTGAAGCCCAAGATTCCAGGCTTTGCTCAATCGTGATTTCAAAACGTCGAAACATTTACAAGTACCCGACCAATTACACCATTACATTTTACCCCTACAATATTTTCAGTTTTTAATACTTATATCAGGTTAATTGTGATCGATACTGGATGGCCTGACAAACAGGGCTATACCCTAGTCGTTAGAGGAGGAAGAAGAACCACCCCACATTTTTTTTACACTTTTATTAGGATGGAATTAACTACAACACCCTAAATATTTGTTAGTATTCATTTACTTGTATGTTGACGGTGATACTTTCAAACAACGTATCTCGTTTGCGATGGTTATTAAACCCTCGCTCCTATTTTATTTTATTTCATATTATTTTTTTTTATTTATTTTTTTTTTTTGAAACGGAACAAATTAACAACTAGGCTTGAAATTTTGACAGAATTTTCCTCGCACAGAGCGGATAATCACGGCAGTTTTCACGATTTGACTTTGATGAGTACTTTTCCATTAACAAAATAAAGTTTAACAGGAAGTTTGCAATGTCGCAAACCAAAATATGTGGTTTAGGAGTTCACTACCAATGTAATAAAATGTATAAACTAAGAATCGAGAATAATCTAATGGTAGAAATTGACTCAAGCGAAGAGTGCCCATCAAATTATTTTGGATTGTAAATCGTGTACAACATTTGTTTCAGTGTAACCATGGTGAAACTACCGAACCACTATACTCTAGTTTGAAATGTCAAAGGTCTCTCATAACATTGTAGGTACCTTATCGCTCTTTTAAGAAAAATTTTCTTTTTTCACACAAAATTGAGCAGTATTCTTTAGCAAATATCATGTATGAATAGTTATTATTTTATGAATACTGCGATCGAAGGACGTGGTTTTGCGGCTTCACCATTCAGAAGTTAGTGACAGAATATATAATCAAGCATCATAAAAAACTGTCTCAGAACATATTAGAATCTTGGCTCGTTAATCGGAATATTACTTCACATCTCAGGTCGAAAAGTTTTATGAAACGGCTGTATTCCGGCCCCAGATCTCACTAATGAAAATCTGTTGAATCTCCCATGTATGAGAAATAATTAATGATACATATGCACTTGATAATCTAAAAAGACCCTCTCTACGCTATCTCGTCTCCTAAGATAAATTCTAGGTCTTCTGTCTTAGGAGGCAACTTGCAGCACAATAACACATATCTTAAGAAAGCAAGGGATCTCTAAAGACAAATTAAAGATCTAATATCTGTCAGCGCGAGGGCTAAACGTTCTCCTAAACAGCACAGCGTGCCTGTGATAGTGCATCGGCGTTGCCAAACTGAATTTCTCATGATTAAAGTAAATAAGCCGTAAGGTGTGGGAATGCACATGATATAACGGTTGCCTTCTGCAGGCTGATTATTGAAATTAATAGACAAAGCAATAGACAAAGATTACTAACTAAAAATAAAGCGATCCCATTGGAGGGAAGCGGGTGGTTGCAATGCACAAAGGAGGTGAGTAATAGACTAACTAACGGCAGCACGAGAAACCCTATAGTTAGTCCATCATTTACCCCCTTAGTCTATAATTAAAAACCATATATTTCAATCAATAGGATCGCTCTAAACTCCCCAGGTGTGTCTTCTATATCCATCGCTTTGTCTGTTAATTTCAACAATCAGCCCAGCGTGAAGTTACGGTGGTACTAATGTCAAAATAAGTCAAAATCGAGCTCTCGGACGAAAATTGAAGAAAAGAAGAAAAAAAAAGTTTAACTTTTTGCTAAAAACGAATCCATTATATTCATAGATGCACTCTTCATTTCCAAAAAGTCTCCGTCGTAAACCTAAATTAAAGCTGAATGTATCCTCCCGCCAAAATTAACCAATCGGTCCGACAAATTGAACGCAATATTTTATGTTTGTATGATTTTAGATTTGCATCTGGGTTTTCAAGATAAACTTCTTGGGTTGAAAATGTCAAACGTGCCTCTATATAGGCGTGATATATATTCTTCTTGGTACCCTACATTTAAAATGATTTCAGCTTTCATCAAAATTTGCCCGATAACTCGATTTTTGTATTCTTCCAGGGTGGATTTACCTCGACTCTCCAACATCGTCGCTGCCGAAACGAATATTTTATTGCGACGTCATGATTTTCCCGAAAAGACGCGGCACCGTCGCCCATTCCCAGGCGCAAGCGTCGAGGGGTCGTGACAAAACGCCGCGAGATGCCCCGCATTCCGACTCCAAGGGATCCCTGGAAGGGCCGAAAGTTATCAATTAACAGGTGATGAAAATTAAGACGCGAACCGTGGCTGAAGGGGGTGGAAGGGGTGGTCGGGGAGCACTTGACGCGGGAACAATAGAGTATCCAGATGTAATTAGGCGCCGGGCCTCGGCGGGGCGAAATCCTTCGTCACGAATATGGATTGTCATTTGGACTCGTTCAAATCAAAAGGATCTATCTCCATTGTAACATGGGCCCCAGGATCCGTAAAGACACATGCATGACAGGTCTCACGTCACAATGGATACCGTCACAAGGTGGATTGTCATTTGAGCGTATTTAAATCAAAATGAAGGATCTTCATCCGGCATGGGCCCCGCGGCCCGCAAGGCTGCATTCATGACGAGGCCCCTGTCCCGGTGTGGATAGTTTCTTTCGATTTGAAGATATTTATTTCTGCTGATGAATGTCGCAAACCCGACTCGGACGCGTCTTATTAGTCACTTTCTTCGACGACGTGCGAGCTTTGAGCCGCCCGCGCTCTCCGCGTTGATGCCAGAATGGCACATCGATTTTTTAACGAATTTTAAAGTTCTTGAGATAAAGATCTTATCGAGTTATTCCATCAGCGTATTTGATATACTTTTTAATTTCGCTATTCAGCTAATTTTAAAGATTATGGACTTAAGAAGGATCCCAGGATCTAAAGGGGTACAATAAGTTACCCCACCAAGAGGGAACGAGGAAGAAACTCCCCCCCCCCCCCACCTACATTTGGCGGGTGAAACACCTCAAGACAAGTGCGAAAATTGATACACATTAAGGAAAATTTCACATTTTCCGTGGGGTAAAACAAGGGAACGGGTTAGGCCTCTCTCCTACTTTTCACTAGCTTTATACCCCACCCCTCCTTTTGCACCCTAAATCCTAGTTTTTAGTTATAATATGAAAGGCCAAAGTAGGAAACTACATATCTTTGTTTGCGACGTTGCAGACTTCCTGTCATACTTTATTTTTTCTTTGGAAAACCAGTTAGCGAAATCTCTTGAAAATTTCCTTGATTTTTCTTCTCTGCCAGCAGAATATTCTGTACAAATTCTGAGCTATAAAGTTGGCTTGTTTCTCTTCGAAAAAATCAAGGAGCGAGTAGGTAGCAGTAGGTAGTAGCGAAAGTTTTGAAACGTTGTGAAGGAGATGCGTGGTTTCACACTTTGACCATAGATATTCAAAATACAAGCGACAAGCGCAACATATCAGTGAACGAGGGAATTGAATTTGGTTCAGCAATTGTATCAACACAAGCTATAGGCGGAGGAGGGTCCTTACCTATAGTTTCAAGTTGCATATTTTGAACAATTATTTATGCCGGGCAACGTCGGCTCGTAACAGTTACTAATTTATTATTTTTGCGCACGGCGCCCGCAAGTCCTTCCTTGGCATCCATTAATTTCGTAGCTACATGCAGATTGTGACGCTTGGATGTGTGCAACACTCCGACGTGGAGTGTTGAAGATGACGCTTTATTAAATTCTTGTCTTCTTGTCCTCGCACGATTCTGTTGATTTGCCAAGCTAACTGAAGAGTATGCAACAACCTCCTCGCTCACAGAGAACGACAGACGAGAGCTCCAACTTGTCATCCTGGATAGCATACAAAAGGAAAAATGAATTTTTTTCTGTAATTTTTTGTTCTTTAAAGGAACAAATACTCCTGCTGATCCACTAGTACAGCAATTTCGGAATTTCAGGTTTCTCACACAGCGAGTTCAAAGCGAGTTCACAGCGTTCACCAAAAAAAAAAAAAAAAAAAAAAAAAAAAAAAAAAAAAAAAAAGTACGAGGAAAATATCTACCTCTATGTCGCATTTGGTGAATTATTCCTGTTTTATTCCGTCCCTTATTATATCTCTATTTGGCCTCGCGAGAGCTCGTGTTGCCTACACTGAGAACTGAAGGCAAAGCGATAGTGAGGTAAAGTCGCCGCTCCACTATTCCTGCTCCTTCCTCTAGCCATTGGACGTACTTCTGCCGTAAGTAACTGTGTGTATTGTGACGTGAGTCCTATTATGCATGTATTCTATTCACGGGTATCAGGGCTCATGTCTTACTGTTCATTGTTCCGTTTGGCAGAAATACGTCCCATTGTGACCCCTAGTGTTATACTACTATACTAGTCTTGTATTGGTAATCATTAAAGCTCAAAGTTGTTGACTCAAATTGAAATTGTTGAACTTTTTAGCCATGCTTTCCCCGCATAATGGTGTGGACCTATCACTACCTTACCCCCTTTACATCCAGTTCGGGCCACGTTTTTCAGTGTTTTTTTCTTGTTGAATTGTTATCGAAATCTTCGATCGATTGATATCACGGCTGAGATAGATATTTATCGCGCAAGAAGTTCAACATTCAACAATCGACCCGCACAGGACGGGAGCGACACAAAATTAACTCTTGAACGACGTGTTGGGAGCGAGTTAAAGTCAAGAGCTCGGCGGGCTGGAAAGGGCTGTTGGGTTTTTTGAAGGGCCGTCATCGGCGGAATATGAAAATGAATAAAAAAGTGGATGCGGGTAATTTGGAGGAGGGATCCCTGGGCCGAGTAGCGCTCCCGCCGTGAATCTGATATGATAATTGCCGGGACCGCGCCAATTGAGCTGCGGGCTTTTCGGCGGTTCTCCTCCGTTTCAGTTCCCGGCCACTCCGCCAGATGTCCTTCCCACCCACCGGCCACCTTTAATTCGCTTATTTCCAGATCATGTTCCGATCCCGCGTTGCCAACCACCCCAAAAGCAACTTCTTCTTCTCCTTCTTAATATAGGTCAAAATGCGAAACCACGTATCTTAATTGTAGTACTTTAGAATTTTATTAGATTTCTGAGGAAAACTATACAATATGATAGGAAGTCTGCAACATTGCGAACGGAGATACGTGGTTTCGCATATTGTCCATCGATATTCTCCCTCTTCTTCTCTCCCCAGTTCGTCTCCTATTTCTTCTCACTTCTTTCCTCTCCTCCCTCTTCTTCTCCTCCTATAGCTCGTCTTCTATTTCTTCTCACTTCTTTCCTCTCCTTCCTCTTCTTCTTCTCCTAGTTCGCCTTCTACTTCTTCTCACTTCTTTCCTTTCCTCCTTCTCCTTCTCCTCCTATTTTTCTCACTAGCACAATGGACACTGGTATCCCACTAGACACTTTGGAATTTGAAATAAAAAAACAAGGTTTTAGATTAATTATTACCATGAAAGTGAAATCACCCCATCAGTCGGCTGATCTTAAAGGTAGGTACTCTCTTACGATGCGATTCCTTGCAGATTTAAGGCGATTTATGGCGATTTGTGGCTTTTAGAGGTGGTTTCTAGCGAAATGCTGATGGAGTTGCCTATATGTAATTTCACCAAAAATATAGAAGAAGAAAACCGTGACTTTTTCTAAGATTAGCTGAATGATGGGAAAATTTTAACTTTGCTTGGTTAGTATGCAATTTCATGGTGTTCATAGGAGGTTTAGCCTCTTCATGGTATCCACTAACTTCTCATAGGCTTCTAAATTGATATTTTTCTGAAAAAATCTCGATGTGGACATGGTCATATGCTGACCGCTCTGTAATTTTTTGTACCTCTCTCATCTTTCTAAACTTGAGGACGGATGAATTTCCATGAGGCTGGATCGAGCTGGTAACGCCGCAGGCGGAGGACCGTGGGTTGCGGAGTGCCTAATTCTTTTAGCCAGGAGTAGCTGAGCCGGAGCCCGGTCGCCGGTCGCCTCCTTTCCTAATCCAATAAACGCGCCAATTAACCGCTGCTCGTCTCCAGTTACCCGACGGGACGCGCCTCGAGCCCAGCGCCACCGCTGCGGTCACCCGCAAGATGGAGCCGTCATATTCCCATTCATCACTCATAACTCCCGTAAGCCCGCAAATGCGACCCACCGCTTTTATCTCCGTTTCCGTTTACGGCCTCCGCCATGCAGCCGAGTTGATCAAATTTACGGCCCGCAATGAGAGTGACGTCACTAGACCCTCCGTCGTCCAGTTGACGGATTTCAGTACCGTGCACGTAGCAGGTCCGTCTATGAAAGATGATAAAGGGAAGGGGAAATAGCCGTTGCTTTATCGGAAAAACCTCGTAGTCCTGTCTCACCCCTGCTTAAATTAAAATGCATCTAAAGAAGAAAAAGGCCAATTTGTCATAGTTGGTAAGACTCTGGTTCTTATGACAATTTTACGTTTATTCAAGGCTTGAAGAAAAAACGGACGATTGAAGAGGGACGGCAAGAAATAAAAGAAGCAGATTTTGGTGGTGTTCTCGCTAAAAATATCCATCGATCTGACACTGTCCGTTGTTTATTTGGTTTTTTTTCCTCCCCCAGCTCCATTTAACACGGTCTTTCAAACGCATGGAATATAACGAAGGATAGGACTCATTTAAGTATAAGGGTACTCCGCTACATCGCACAGTGGAACGAACTATTTGGGAAAGGCCAGACATAAAATTTTCATCTAAAGCTGCAAATTTTATTGGTTAATATTTCCTTCGCTCAATATATTCGAAAGGGTGATTTTTAAGGAAAATTTTACGATAAAACAAATGGGACCGACTTTCGTCTGCAACTACAAATATTTCGGTGAATACTTCTGTCGTATAATAATTTTAAAGGGTAATTTTTACAGATAATTCTACAATAAAACCATTAGAGCCACTTTTAAACCTGTACATTTTGAGTGAGCGAAGATCCACGCTTGAGAAATGTCCACGTTATGTCCGATTCTCTCTGCGATTCGCTCCAATGTGCGTCGGAAAAGCGACGGGAAGAGACGGGAGCGCGGAAGGAAGGTAGGCCCGTTATCAGAAGGCACAGTTGAATGGTGTTGGTGGAAGTAAGAGGAGGGGGGCGGCGGGGGGGAGGGGCACGAGTCACCCTTAAAAAATCTCACAATTTTCATTACGTCTTTTTTGCGGCCCTTGTCACTTGTTGTCACTGAAAACAGTGTGTCGCTTGCATTGAAAAGAATCCATTCGCTTTGCTCGAGCGCCTGCTCGCTGATTACCGCTCGAGGCGGGCGCGACAGACGAGTCAGAGGCTACACCGAGGAAAAAAACAGGGGTTAGCGCGTCCGACGCTGGATTAACAGTTGCCTCGCTCTTGCCTTGTCCGCTTCCACCACCGCCGCCCGGATACCACTCTGTTGCCGATCCTGAATCCTCGACATTCAAGTCCACCAATCACAAAGCCGCAAATCATGAATTTAAGAAAATCTCTACGGACCCATGCGCCTTCATTTTCGATGGATAGGCCAAAGACCTACTCAGAAGTTGAAATAGTTGCTTGCTAGTAATTATGCTCAGTCTATGCTGAATATTTGACATTGAAGTCAATCAATCATATGGCCGCAAATCATGAATTTAAGAAAATCTCTCAGGACACATGCGCCTTCATTTTCGATGGATATGCCAAAAACAACTCAGACGTTGAAATAGTTGCTCACTAGTAAACTATGGTCAGTCTATGCTGAATCTTTGACAATACATGATAATACTTCTGTCGTATAATAATTTTAAAGGGTAATTTTTACAGATAATTCTACAATAAAACCATTAGAGCCACTTTTAAAACCTGTACATTTTGAGTGAGCGAAGATCCACGCTTGAGAAATGTCCACGTTATGTCCGATTCTCTCTGCGATTCGCTCCAATGTGCGTCGGAAAAGCGACGGGAAGAGACGGGAGCGCGGAAGGAAGGTAGGCCCGTTATCAGAAGGCACAGTTGAATGGGTGTTGGTGGAAGTAAGAGGAGGGGGCGGCGGGGGGGAGGGGCACGAGTCACCCTTAAAAAATCTCACAATTTTCATTACGTCTTTTTTGCGGCCCTTGTCACTTGTTGTCACTGAAAACAGTGTGTCGCTTGCATTGAAAAGAATCCATTCGCTTTGCTCGAGCGCCTGCTCGCTGATTACCGCTCGAGGCGGGCGCGACAGACGAGTCAGAGGCTACACCGAGGAAAAAAAATTGGCCTCCGGCCAATTTATGCGCGGCGCTTCGCGCCGCGTACCGGCGCTACGCGCCGGCATTTGGGGGGCTTCGCCCCCCCCATCCGCTTAGCGGATTGGTGCGGGGACCGCACGGGACTTTCTCGCTCGAGCCGGCGCTTCGCGCCGGCATAGACACTTTTACTGGAATATTTAGAAAAATATTGCCAATTTTACAAAATCATAAAGTTTGATTGGAATTTTGATCACAGGATAATAGTTATGAAATTTTTATTCAAACCACTGAACTTTATTGTAAATGTCTTCGCGATATGTGATGAATTCATATATTCGGCCTCGACTTGTTGATTTTATGAGGCATCTTCAATTAAATATGTAATTGATTAACAAAGTCTCCTGTCAAAGATGGCGATCCGTAAAAATCTTAGCTTTTCTACGATTCATTAGGATCCATTAGATTCATTGACATCATACTTCAGATACGATTTTATATTATAATCTCTCCTTAAGCACGGTCAAAAGCCATCAAATATCTACTTGAATGGGTAGAATAACTATTCGATGTTCAAATAGCCTTAAATCTAAACGGTTTTCGCTTAGCATCTCCCAAATTTTAAATTTGGCGGGCGAATCTACCTGCTGGAAGGTTCACCACACGCCCGCCAGGAGCGCCATCTCCTTACCGCGTATCCCTGTAATTCAAAGCGAAAACAATAGAGAGCGCTGAGAGCGCCATCTCCTTCAACCAAACCTCGGGTTCTAACAATTTATAACCTCCTTTATTAAATAACAAGCATTAAATCAGTCATATTTGTGCCGTATCATTATATTATATTTGTGCTTAGTACCTCGTAAAAAGGAACCGCGAAAGATGGAATCTGCCGGGATTCTAAATTCATTAACAACAAACATATTAGTATTTAATAAAGATGTAAGTGTCAGTTCTTGCGTCAGCTTGATGACTAATAGTAACTATATATTGTAAGTACTTACCTACCTAATTAGTTGTCTAATTTTGCTTGGTGTATACCTACGGAGTAATTTTGGAAATAGTATATGATGCATTATATAATGCATTTGAATTCCTAGGTTTCACCTGACTCAAAGCGTTTGCTGCTATTATCTAGAAGCGTTCCGACTCATTTATCAGAGAATTGAGCGTTTCCTATCGCCCCCTCTGCAATTATGAGATTAGTCCAAGAATCCTTTAGGAACTTAAATTAATGACTCAGATGGTGCTTTTGAGCCAACTTTCAAAGAATTAAAGGCATTTTTTCAAAATCTACAGTCCATGAGCTCTCCGTGTGACCGAAGTGCTCTCCTCGCTATATGACGCGTAACCCTTCAATTTTTAGTTTAGTCCAAAGACCTCATAGGAACTTACATTATTGAACCAGGTGGTGCTCTTATGCCAACTTTCGAAAAAATGAAAGGCATTTTTTTTCAAATTTACAGTCTTTGAAAATGAGTTTGTTTGTGTGATGTCGCGGAGCAAAGTGCCCTACTTTTGGGCCTCGTAATCCCTTGAATTTTGAGATTAGTCCAAAGATCTTTTAGGAACTTAAATTAATGACCCAGGTGATGTGCTTGATGCCCACTTTTAAAGAATTAAAGCATTTTTCAAAATTTACGGTCCCTCAAAATGAGCTTTCCGTGTGATTTTGCTGAAAATGGACCTTTAACCCAATTGACCCTAGCCCCCCCAAATTTTAGCGTACCCCAAAATCGTTGGACGTGCATAAGGAGACCATAAATATGGTGTTCTGTGAGAATTTTGAATGAAATCGAACAGATAGATTCTGAGATATCGCTGTAGACAGATTTGGGGGACGCCGGACGGACGGACACACATTTTTTCAAGTATGGTTATTTTGACTCCTGGGACCTTAAAACGTCTAGAAATGATGAAATTTCAACTTTTTTTTTTTTTTTTTCTTGGAGGATGACAATACTTCCTCTCTACCCTAGGGGAGCGAGAAAGTAAAAACAGGGGTTAGCGCGTCCGACGCTGGATTAACAGTTGCCTCGCTCTTGCCTTGTCCGCTTCCACCACCGCCGCCCGGATACCACTCTGTTGCCGATCCTGAATCCTCGACATTCAAGTCCACCAATCACAAAGCCGCAAATCATGAATTTAAGAAAATCTCTACGGACCCATGCGCCTTCATTTTCGATGGATAGGCCAAAGACCTACTCAGAAGTTGAAATAGTTGCTTGCTAGTAATTATGCTCAGTCTATGCTGAATATTTGACATTGAAGTCAATCAATCATATGGCCGCAAATCATGAATTTAAGAAAATCTCTCAGGACACATGCGCCTTCATTTTCGATGGATATGCCAAAAACAACTCAGACGTTGAAATAGTTGCTCACTAGTAAACTATGGTCAGTCTATGCTGAATCTTTGACAATACATGATAATAAAGTCTATCGATCACGTAGTCGCAAATCATGATTTTAAAAAATCTCTACGGACCCATGCGCCTTCATTACCGACGGATAGGCCAAAAACAACTTATTCATTCAATACAATACATTCAGTGGTGTCAAAGCGACCCTTAAGGTCTCAAACACGGAAATCAAATTAGGTATATAGTATTTACGATATTCTGCTTAACAAATGGCACAACCAGAGAGTATGGTAACTTTCATCAAAATTATCGAGAAAGTAACAAGATTTTGTAAGTGTGTACCGCACTAAGTGCGATTTTAGGATTTCCAAGAACACAAGAAGAATTCGGAAGAAATTTGGAAGAGCTAGTAAGACTAGAAAAAGTATTGAGTGTGGTAGATGCTATCCAACTTTTTTTTCCGTGCTAGCAACGGAAGGGTCTCCTCAGGGATCAAAACTCCCATACTTCTAGATATCATGGAGGTCTGCCGCCCGAGACATAAAATAGATAAACGGAATCCCATAGTTTTGAACGCAGTTGCAATTTTTTTTTTCAATCTGTGATGCTTGAGTAGAAAATAAAGTAGGAAAATAGTAATAGAGCAAGTAAACGATAGGAAATGACGAAAATTAACCTTCTTAAACCGCTACAGTTGCAAATAAATCAAGTGAATTGAATGTGCCCGAAATACAACGAGCAACTATTACTTCTCCAAAGCCGCTCACTTTGCCTATCGAGATGTTGAAGGCGAACTGATCGGAACGAGTGTGAGCGAGCGGTGAGCGGAGTATTAAACCAATAATACCACGAATGATGCAGAGCTCGCTATTTGGGTCCCCGTGGACACAATTAAAACATAGTGGCATTAACGGGATACCAAAGGCTTTAAAGCGACGGAGGAGGCACTGAGACTTCAAAATTACAGTATTCAAAGATTTAAATGGGGCCTGGAAAAGAATGAAAGGGCCCCTATGATCAAAACTGTAAGCGTCAAATTTATCAACGGGCCCTCCACTCCAACGCCTCAAAAGAAGAGAGAAGGGGCCCTACAGTATTAAAATGAAGAAAATCCAGCAGTATATGCGGCGTAATATGCCTACAAGTATGAGGACTCTCGGGTCATAAGACCCTGGAAACGGTGTCACATAAAATGTTCGTAATTCCCTAGTTTGGCACCTACAATGCTATGCTTCCCTAAGTGGTCAACAAAAATCCCCTAGAATCGGATTTTAACAAGTTTATTTGAAAAAACTGACAGCGTAACATCTCTGCTTCGTCGACGCCCTGCCTCCATCCATTCGTTGTCAGTTGCCCGATAACCACTGAAAAAAAATTCTCGGCGTTTTTACCAGGGTCCGTTGGTACCTTTACCTTCTCACTTTTTTTTACCAATTATTGGTAATTTTACCAAGACAGACTGGTAAGCTTACCTAAAAACCGGTATTTTTACAGTTTTTTTCAGGTAAGAATACCACTTTTATTGGTAATCAATTCCCGGTAACTTTGCCATTTTACCTCGGTAATTCTACCACAGTCGATAAAAAATATTGGAGTTTTTACCAAGGTCCAGTCCGAGAAAGTTCAATAATTTTACCGAGATTTCCCGGTAAAATTACCAATTACATAAATGTTAATTTTACCAAGAAAAAATTGGGATCAAATAGAACCCTGAATTCTTGGTAATTTTACCCTTTTCTTAGTAAATACACCGAGATTTTTTTTTCAGTGTTGGAAGATGGACACATGTGGCGTTTGGGTGTCGCAAAACGACAGAGTGTGCTGTAGAAGTGACTTTCATGTGAGTATTAAAAAGTAAAAATTGTGGTCACGGGAATGTTGTATTCATTACCACCCTTTAAATTTCCAGAGCCTCCCAAGACCCGGACTAGTGCCATTGGGTATTTTTGCGTTTCCCTATGACTTAGGCAGGTGGGGATGTTTAGTAATGGCAAATAAGTGAGTTTATATGATAAGAAAAAAGAAAATTTAGGATAGTACATTAGATTTATAGTCATCGATTGTCCATAATAGTGTTTCTGCGTGATGCAAACGTCACGCATAATGGCAACAACGGCGGAGCAAAGGAGGCGTAAGTCGCGAAACTCGCGCCAGTGTGCAACAGCTGCTAAACAAAGAATATTACTTTTTAATTACCTCTTTTTTCCGGAGCCTTTAACCCCTTCCCGCGCCGGCGCGAGCGCCGCGCGCCCTGTCACCGGGACTTTTGTCACTGGCGTCAAAAGTGTCGTCTTGTTAATGTCTAATTGACGGGAGCCCTTCTTTCATTAGCGCTGCTCACACTGCGCCACAAAATTTCCAAGCCAAGATTTTCAGCTCGCTCTTCGCCCTCGCGCGCTGACTCCGAGTCAAGTCAACGACATCGCGGAGTTCGGGCAGCTCCCAAGCTACGATTAGGGGGGCGATAATTACTCTGCAGTGCTAGGAAAAACGCCGTATGAGCCTTCAAATGTTGCCATATTTCCTTCAATGAAAGTCGGATTTACCGGGAAAGTTGTGAATATTTTTCCAACTTTTTCAGAAAAGTTTGTTTGTGATTTAATTTAAAATATCTGAACATTTTAAGGAAAACTATGCGAAATTTTCCTCATAAATACATGTTTTGTACGAGGAAATTTTGACAACTCTCGAATGTCCCTACGTCGTTTTTCCTAAGCACGGTAGTCAGTGGCGTGGCGTGCAGGATCGATTATCGATATATCGCCATTTGAAGCTATGGTAAAGGATCGATTACTAAGGTGTTCG